>NC_084630.1:22317523-22392523 GCF_033978795.1 Nerophis ophidion | reverse complement strand
ATGATCACATAGGAAACACCAGGACACTTCTTAAATTCAAAGTCCTATTTCCTGACTTTATAAACATAATATGATTTTTTTTTAAAAGGAAAAAAGATTTAGTGATGCCAATAAATATCGATGTATTCATAGTAGTATCGACTAGAAACGTTCCAGTACTTGGTATCATTACAGTGGATATCAGGTGTCGAGCCACCCATGGCATTTGTTTACATTCAGGAGTGCTATCTTTTGTTAGCGGTGAGCTATTGTATTTTCCTACGGTGTGTAGTGAAGCATGTTTAGCTATTATTCGTCCTACAGTGATAATGCTACTTGTAAGAAACTTACTTTATTTTTCACCATGAAGCGGGGGTTAGTGGTACATTTTAGAGGCGGTATACATCCATTAGTATTGTGGTACTAAACCAGTAGCGTACAATCCTAGTTACAGTATAAATATTTATAGTATTTTGGAATGAATTACCCATTTTTTGTTGTCCGTGAGCCTGAATTAGCGATTATTTGACGACTGCTTTGATGTCGCTGGTTAAAATGTTGACTCTTCACATCCTCGCCCAGTCAGAAGATGTTTTCTCTGCTCGGGTCGTGCTGGTGGGGCAGACTTGCAAAGTGCGGGCTCGCCTGCAGAAGACGATGAATCCTGCGCTCGCCTTCCCGGTGATGCGGGGCATAACTGTTGGACGGTTGCCTAGCAACAACAACAACTAATTTTGTATGCCGGCACAGTTTTGTGGGAGGATCACAGCGTCTCTCTGATGTGGTGACCGTCCTGATATCACTCTTTCAGACCAGGGAGGAAAATGAATAACCTTTGTTATCGTGACTTAATGTTGCTGTTTGAGGATAAAAAGTGATCGGACTGCAGGCCATTATTATCCAGTCCACAGGCACACATGGGGGATCTACACCTGTAGCCCCTGCTGCCCTGGGGCATACTTGCCGTCAGTGTGACCATTCCCATTTCTACACCTGTGTGGGCCACAGTGCTCTTGGACAAAAGGAAATTGGGTTTTGAACCGGCAACCCTCCAGGTACGGGACAAGCTCCCGAGGCTCCACTTCCGACAACGTACATGAATTTAGGTGCATTTCTTGAGAATGAAAGATACCCTATTAGCGGTGCTATATAACATAGTGCTACTATGTTTTAGAAGAAAAAAATACTTTTTTCCCATGTATAAGCCGCACCGGACTATAAACCGCAGGGATAAAACTGTATTATATAAGCCACGGCCATTACAATTTAGAAGGAAAACATTGTTTTCCATATATAAGCCGCACCGCACTATAGGGTGCAGGGTTCTACCCGCATTATATAAGCCTCACCTACAACGTTTTAGAAAAAATAATACTTTTTTCATGTATAAACTTCACTGGACTGTAAACCGCAGAACTAAAACCACTTTAGAAGGAAAAACTTTTTTTTTCAATGTATAAGCTGCACCGGACTATAAGCTGCAGGGCTAAAACTGCATTATATAAACCGCACCCACTACGATTTAGAAGGAAAAACATTCAAACCGTATTTATAAAAGCCTCGCCCACTATGATTTAGAACGAAAACATTTTTTTTTCCCATCAATAAGCCGCACCTGACTATAAACCTCAGGGCTAAAACCATATTATAAAAGCCACACCTACTACGTTTTACAAGAAAAAATACTTTTTTCATGTATAAACCGCACTGGACTATAAGTCTGAGGGCTAAAACCGCCTTTGGAAGGAAAAACTTTTTTATTCTCCATTTTTTTAAGCCACACCGGACTACAAAACCGCAGGGCTAAAACCGCATTTTATAAGCCACGGCCACTGCGACATAAAAGGAAAACATTGTTTTCCATATATAAGCCGCACCCAACTATAGGGTGCAGGGTTCTACCCGCATTATATAAGCCTCACCTACAACGTTTTAGAAAAAATAATACTTTTTTCATGTATAAACTTCACTGGACTGTAAACCGCAGAACTAAAACCACTTTAGAAGGAAAAACTTTTTTTTTCAATGTATAAGCTGCACCGGACTATAAGCTGCAGGGCTAAAACTGCATTATATAAACCGCACCCACTACGATTTAGAAGGAAAAACATTCAAACCGTATTTATAAAAGCCTCGCCCACTATGATTTAGAACGAAAACATTTTTTTTTCCCATCAATAAGCCGCACCTGACTATAAACCTCAGGGCTAAAACCATATTATAAAAGCCACACCTACTACGTTTTACAAGAAAAAATACTTTTTTCATGTATAAACCGCACTGGACTATAAGTCTGAGGGCTAAAACCGCCTTTGGAAGGAAAAACTTTTTTATTCTCCATTTTTTTAAGCCACACCGGACTACAAAACCGCAGGGCTAAAACCGCATTTTATAAGCCACGGCCACTGCGACATAAAAGGAAAACATTGTTTTCCATATATAAGCCGCACCCAACTATAAGCCGCAGGGATAAAACCGTATTATATAAGCCGCGCCCCCTACAATTTAGAAGGAAAACATTGCTTTCCATATATAAGCTGCACCGGACTATAAGCTGCAGGGTTCAAACAGTATTATATAAGCCGCACCTACTACGTTTTAGAAAAAAAAAAAAAACTTTTTTCATGTATAAGCTGCACCGAACTGTAAGCCGCAGGGCTAAAACCGCCTTTAGAAGGAAAAACATTTTTTTTCCCATTTTTTTAAGCTGCTCTGGACAATAAACCGCAGGGCTAAAACAGCATTAAATAAGCCGCGCCCACTAAAGTTAGAAGGAAAGACATTTTTTTCCATATATAGGCCGCGCCGGTCTATAAGATGCAGGGTTCAAACCGTATTATAAAAGCCTCGCCCACCACGATTTAGAAGGAAAACATTTTTTCCATGTATAAGCCGCACCGGACTATAAACCGCAGGGACAAAACCGTATTATATAAGCCGCGCCCACTACAATTTAGAAGGAAAACATAGCTTTTACATATATAAGCCGCACCGGACTATAGGGCGCAGGGTTCAAACCGTATTAAATAAGCCCCACCTACTACGTTTTAGAAATAAAAAATACTTTTTTCATGTATAAGCTGCACCGGACTGTAAGCCGCAGAACTAAAACCGCCTTTAGAAGGAAAAACATTTTTTTTTTTCCATTTTTTAAGATGCCCTGGACTATAAACTGCAGGGTTCAATCTGTATTATATAAGCCGCACCCACTAAAATTTAGAAGGAAAACATTGTTTTTACATATATAAGTCGCACAGGACTATGGGGCGCAGGGTTCAAACCATATTATATAAGCCGCACCTACTACGTTTTAGAAAAAAAAAAATACTTTTTTCATGTATAAGCTGCACCGGACTGTAAACCGCAGGGCTAAAACCACTTTAGAAGGAAAAACTTTTTTTTTTCAATGTATATGCTGCACCGGACTATAAGTTGCAGGGCTAAAACTGCATTATATAAACCGCACCCACTACGATTTAGAAGGAAAAACATTCAAACCGTATTTATAAAAGCCTCGCCCACTATGATTTAGAAAGAAAACATTTTTTTCCCCCATTAATAAGCCGCACCTGACTATAAGCCTCAGGGCTAAAACCGTATTATAAAAGCCACACCTACTACGTTTTACAAGAAAACATACTTTTTTCATGTATAAACCGCACTGGACTATAAGCCTGAGGGCTAAAACCGCCTTTGGAAGGAAAAACTTTTTTATTCTCCATTTTTTTAAGCCACACCGGACTAAAAAACCGCAGGGCTAAAACCGCATTATATAAGCCACGGCCACTGCGATATAAAAGGAAAATGTTTTCCATATATAAGCCGCACCAGACTATAAGCCGCAGGGATAAAACCGTATTATATAAGCCGCGCCCACCACAATTCAAAAGGAAAACATTTCTTTCCATATATAAGCCGCACCGGACTTTAGGCCGCAGGGTTCAAACCGTATTATATAAGCCGCACCTACTACGTTTTAGAAAAAAAAAATACTTTTTTCATGTATAAGCTGCACCGGACTGTAAGCCGCAGGGCTAAAACCTCCTTTAGAAGGAAAAACTTTTTTTTTCTCCATTTTTTTAAGCTGTCCTGGACAATAAACCGCAGGGCTAAAACTGCATTAAATAAGCCGCGCCCACTAAAGTTAGAAGGAAAGACATTTTTTTTCCATATATAAGCCGCGCTGGACTATAAACTGCAGGGTTCAAACTGTATTATAAAAGCCTCGCCCACTACGATTTAGAAGGAAACATTTATTTCCATGTATAAACCGCACCGGACTATAAGCCGCCGGGATAAAAGCGTATTATATAAGCCGCGCCCACTACAATCTAGAAGGAAGACATTGTTTTTACATATATAAGTCGCACCGGACTATATGGTGCAGGGTTCAAACCGTATTATATAAGCCGCACCTACTATGTTTTAAAAATAAATAAATACTTTTTTCATGTATAAACTGCACCGGACTGTAAGCCGCAGGCCTAAAACCACTTTAGAAGGAAAAACTTTGTTTTCAATTTATAAGCTGCACCGGACAATAAACTGCAGGGCTAAAACTGCATTATATAAACCGCACCCACTATGATTTAGAAGGAAAAACATTCAAACCGTATTTATAAAAGCCTCGCCCACTATGATTTAGAAGGAAAACGTTTTTTTTTTTCCCATCAATAAGCCGCACCTGACTATAAGCCTCAAGGCTAAAACCGTAATATAAAAGCCACACCTACTACGTTTTACAAGAAAAAATACTTTTTTCATGTATAAACCGCACTGGACTATAAGTCTGAGGGCTAAAACCGCCTTTGGAAGGAAACACTTTTCTATTCTCCATTTTTTAAGCCACACCGGACTACAAAACCGCAGGGCTACAACCGCATTTTATAAGCCACGGCCACTGCGATATAAAAGGAAAACATTGTTTTCCATATATACGCCGCACCGGACTATAAGCTGCAGGGATAAAACCGTATTATATAAGCCGCGCCCACTACAATTTAGAAGGAAAACATTTCTTTCCATATATAAGCCGCACCGGACTATAGGGTGCAGGATTCAAACCGTATTATATAAGCCGCACCTACTACGTTTTAGAAAAAAAATAAGTTTTTCATGTATAAGCTGCACCTGACTGTAAGCCGCAGAACTAAAACCGCCTTTAGAAGGAAAAACATTTTTTTCCCCATTTTTTAAGATGCCCTGGACAATAAACCGCAGGGCTAAAACTGCATTATATAAGCCGCGCCCACCAAAGTTAGAAGGAAAGACATTTTTTTCCATATATAAGCCGCGCCGGACTATAAACTGCGGGCTTCAAACTGTATTATAAAAGCCTCGCCCACCACGATTTAGGAGGAATAACAGTGTTTCCATGTATAAACCGCACCGGACTATAAGCCGCAGGGATAAAACCGTATTATATAAACCGCGCCCACTACAATTTAGAAGGAAAACATTGTTTTCCATATATAAGCCGCACCGCACTATAGGGCGCAGGGTTCAAACCGCATTATATAAGCCGCACCTACAACGTTTTAGAAAAAAAAATACTTTTTTCATGTATAAACTTCACTGGACTGTAAACCGCAGAACTAAAACCACTTTAGAAGGAAAAACTTTTTTTTTCAATGTATAAGCTGCACCGGACTATAAGCTGCAGGGCTAAAACTGCATTATATAAACCGCACCCACTACGATTTAGAAGGAAAAACATTCAAACCGTATTTATAAAAGCCTCGCCCACTATGATTTAGAAGGAAAACATTTTTTTTTCCCATCAATAAGCCTCACCTGACTATAAACCTCAAGGCTAAAACCATATTATAAAAGCCACACCTACTACGTTTTACAAGAAAAAATACTTTTTTCATGTATAAACCGCACTGGACTATTAGTCTCAGGGCTAAAACCGCCTTTGGAAGGAAAAACTTTTTTATTCTCCATTTTTTTAAGCCACACCGGACTACAAAACCGCAGGGCTAAAACCGCATTATATAAGCCACGGCCACTGCAATATAAAAGGAAAGCATTGTTTCCCATATATAAGCCGCACCGGACTATAAGCCGCACCTACCACCTTTTAGAATAAACAAATACTATTTTTTCCCTGCATAAACTGCACTGGACTGAAAGCCTCAGGGCATTATATAAGCTGCGCCCACTACGATTTAGAAGGAAAAAACATTTATTTCCATGTATAAACCGCACCGGACTATAAGCCTCAGGGCTAAAACTGCATTATATAAGCCGCGCCCAACACGATTTAGAAGGAACATTTTTTTTTTCCATATATAAGCCACACCATACTATAAGCCGCAGGGTACAAACTGTATTATATAGGCTGCACCTATTACGTTTTAGAAGAAAAAAAATACTTTTTTCCATGTATAAACTGCACCGGACTATAAGCTGCAGGGCTAAGAACGCATTATATAAGCCGCGCACACAACAATATAGAAGGAAATCCATTTTTTTTTCTCCATATATAAGCTACACCGGGCTATTAGCTGCAGGGCTAGAACCACATTATATAAGCTGCGCTCACTACGATTTTGAAGGAAAACATTTTTTCCATATACAAGCTGCACCAGACTATAAGCCGTACCTACTACTTTTTAGTATAATCAAATACTATTTTGTTCCATATATAAGCCACACCAGACTATAAGCTGTTGGGCTAAAACCGCATTATATAAGCTGCACATACTACATTTTATAAGGGGAAAAAAAAAATGTTTTTCATGTATAAGCCGCACTGGACTATAACCTGCAGGGCTAAAACTGCCTTTAGAAGGAAAAACATTTATTTTACAATTTTTTTAAGCCACATCGGACTATAAATCGCAGGGCTGCATTATATAAGCCGCGCCCACTACGATTTAGAAGGAAAAACATTTTTACCGTATTTAAGGCACGCCGGACTATAAGCCAGAGAGTTTAAACTGTACTATAAAAGCCTCGCGCTCCACGATTTAAAAGGAAAACATTGTTTTCCATGTATAAACCGTACCGGAATATAAACCGCAGGGCTGAAACTGCATTATAAAAGCTGCGCCCACTACGATTTAGAAGGAAAAGACATGTTTTCCTATGTATAAGCCGTACCAGACTTTAAGCCGCACCTACTACCTTTTAGAATAAATAAATACTATTTTTTTCCATGTATAAACCGCACCAGACTATAAACTGCAGGGCTAAAACCGCATTATATAAGCCGCGCCCACTAGGATTTAGAAGGAAAAAACATTTATTTCCATCTATAAGCCGCACTGGACTATAAACCCCAGGGCTAAAACTGTATTATATAAGCCGCGCCTACTACGATTTAGAAGGAAAAAACAGTTATTTCCATGTATAAACCGCACCAGATTGTAAACTGTAGGGCTAAAACCACATTATATAAGCCCCACCGACTACGATTTAGAAGGAAAAACATTTTTTCCCCATATACTGTATAAGCTGCACCGGACTATAAACCGCAAGGTTCAAACCGTATTATATAAGCCGCGCCCACTACCTTTTAGGAGGAAAACATTGTATTCCACATATAAGCTGCTCTGAACTGTAAGTCGCAGGGCTAAAATTGCATTATGTAAGCCGCACCCCCGTGACCCTGAAAGGGACAAACGGTAGGAAATGGATGGATGGATGGAAAATATTAATTGGATGAACAAAACAAAAAGAATCTTACATGTCTCACATTCGAGCTTTAGAACCATCCATCCATCCATTTGCTACCTCTTGTCCATTTCAGTCGCTGGAGCCTATATCAGCTGCATTCGGGTGGAAGGCGGCGTACACCCTGGACAAGTCGCCACCTCATCACAGGGCCAACACAGATAGACAACATTCACACTCACATTCACATGCTAGGGACCATTTAGTGTTGCCAATTAACCTATCCCCAGGTGCATGTCTTTGGAGGTGGGAGGGGCCTATCCCCAGGTGCAAGTCTTTGGAGGTGGGAGGGGCCTATCCCCAGGTGTATGTCTTTGGAGGTGGGAGGGGCGTATCCCCAGGTGTATGTCTTTGTAGGTGGGAGGGGCCTATCCCCAGGTACATGTCTTTGGAGTTGGGAGGGGCCTCTCCCAAAGTGCATGTTTTTGGAGGTGGGAGGGGCCTATCCCCAGGTGTATGTCTTTGGAGGTGGGAGGGGCATATCTCCAGGTGTATGTCTTTGGAGGTGGGAGGGGCCTATCCCCAGGTACATGTCTTTGGAGGTGGGAGGGGCCTATCCCCAAGTGCATGTTTTTGGAGGTGGGAGGGAACTATCCCCAGGTGCATGTCTTTGGAGGTGGGAGGGGCGTATCCCCAGGTGCATGTCTTTGGAGGTGGGAGGGGCCTATTCCCAGGTGCATGTCTTTGGAGGTGGGAGGAGCCTATCATCAGTTGCCTGTCTTTGGAGGTGGGAGGGGCCTATCATCAGGTACATGTCTTTGGAGGTGGGAGGGGCCTATCCCCAGGTGCATGTCTTTGGAGATGGGAGGGGCCTATCATCAGGTGCATGTCTTTGGAGATGGGAGGGGCCTATCCCCAGGTGCGTGTCTTTGGAGGTGGGAGGGGCCTATCATCAGGTGCATGTCTTTGGAGGTGGGAGGGGCATATCCCCAGGTGCATATCTTTGGAGGTGGGAGGAGCCTATCCCCAGGTGTGTGTCTTTGGAGGTGGGAGGGGCCTATACCCAGGTGCCTGTCTTTGGAGGTGGGAGGGGCCTATACCCAGGTGCGTGTCTTTGGAGGTGGGAGGAGCCTATCCCCAGGTGCATGTCTTTGGAGGTGGGAGGGCCCTATTCCCAGGTGCATGTCTTTGGAGGTGGGAGGAGCCTATCATCAGTTGCCTGTCTTTGGAGGTGGGAGGGGCCTATCATCAGGTACATGTCTTTGGAGGTGGGAGGGGCCTATCCACAGGTGCATGTCTTTGGAGGTGGGAGAGGCCTATCCCCAGGTGCATGTCTTTGGAGATGGGAGGGGCCTATCATCAGGTGCATGTCTTTGGAGGTGGGAGGGACCTATCCCCAGGTGCATGTCTTTGGAGGTGGGAGGAGCCTATCCCCAGGTGCATATCGTTGGAGGGGCCTATCCCCAGGTGCATGTCTTTGGAGATGGGAGGGGCCTATCCCCAGGTGCGTGTCTTTGGAGGTGGGAGGGCCTATCATCAGGTGCATGTCTTTGGAGGTGGGAGGGGCATATCCCCAGGTGCATGTCTTTGGAGGTGGGAGGAGCCTATCCCCAGGTGTGTGTCTTTGGAGGTGGGAGGGGCCTATACCCAGGTGCCTGTCTTTGGAGGTGGGAGGGGCCTATACCCAGGTGCGTGTCTTTGGAGGTGGGAGGAGCCTATCCCCAGGTGCATGTCTTTGGAGGTGGGAGGGGCCTATCCCCAGGTGCATGTCTTTGGAGGTGGGAGGGGCCTATCCCCAGGTGCATGTCTTTGGAGGTGGGAGGGGCCTATCCGCAGGTGCATGTCTTTGGAGGTGGGAGGAAGCCAGCGTAGAACCCAGACAGTCATTTGGAGGATATGCAAACTCCACACAGAAAGATCCGGATTGAACCCAGACCTTCGTACTGTGAGGCACTTGCACTAACCCCTGTTCCACCGTGCTGCCCTTTAGAAGCAGGACAATGATATTTCAGGAAGCATGGTGGTCTGGGATCCTAGTTGTGTTGTCGTACAACTTGCCATTTCTCTGAGACCTTGTGCTTTAATTGCGGTCGACGAATCTCCTCGTTCCTATTTGCCGCGATAGTTCCAGGCGCACGACTCTGTCTCGAAACCAGGAGCAACAATTGTCAGTGCAAGGAGTCGATCCACGGGGGAACTGGCAGCTGCCAGACATGTACAGTTGCTAGGTAACCTGGGGGGAAAAAAGCGATTGGCGTGTCACGGCGCACTGACAATCGGCGTCTTTGATGAAAAGTGTTTGCCAACGCACCGCGCTGTTCCCTTGACTGAAGCCCCGACAGTAATAAAACTGTTCCTTGTCTTGTTTTTTATCCCGCAGACCGGCAGGAAGGAGAAAGGAGACCCTCTGAACTCGGCCATAGACAAGATGACCAAGAAGACCCGGGACCTGCGTCGACAGGTAAGCGGTGTTCACCTGCAATGTCGGCCTAGTTGGATGTGTCAGCAAAGGTTAGCCACTCCCACTGCGGCGTTTTGTTGAAAATGTTGAAAAAGCCATCTTGGACCATGAATACAAAAAAAGTGATTAGTCTGGAGCTGCAAAACATTGAAAGTCTAATATAATTCTGATAATGAAGACAACACATGATGTAAATGTCTATATTAGCTATATTAGCCTACCATCAAAATGACTTTAAAAGTCTTATATAAGTGTTATAATGAAGACAACACATGATGTAAGTGTCTATATAAGCTATATTAGCCTACTATCACAATGACTTTAAAAGTCTTATATAAGTGTTATAATGAAGACAACACATGATGTAAGTGTCTATATTAGCCTACTATCATAATGACTTTAAAAGTCGTATATTAGTGTTATAATGAAGACAACACATGATGTAAGTGTCTATATTAGCCTACTATCAAAATGACTTTACAAGTCTTATATAAATGGTATAATAAAGACAACACATGATGTAAGTGTCTATATTAGCTATATTAGCCTACTATCAAAATGACTTTAAAAGTCTTATGTAAGTATTATAATGAAGACAACACATGATGTAAGTGTCTATATTTGCTATATTAGCCTACTATCAGAATTAGTTTTAAAAGTCTTATATAAGTGTTATAATGAACACAACACATGATATAAGTGCCTATATTAGTTATATTAGCCTACTATCAAAATGACTTTAAAAGTTTTATATAAGTGTTATAGTGAAGGCAACACATGACGTAAGTGTCTATATTAGCTTTATTAGCCTACTATCAAAATTACTTTAAAAGTGTTACATCGTGTTGTCTTCATTATAACACTTATATAAGTGTCTATATTGTCTATATTAGCCTACTGTCATAATGACTTTAAAAGTCGTATATTAGTGTTATAATGAAGACAACACATGATGTAAGTGTCTATATTAGCTATATTAGCCTACTATCAAAATTACTTTAAAAGTCTTATATAAGTGTTATAATGAAGACAACACATGATGTAAGTGTCTTTATTTGCTATGTTAGCCTACTATCAAAATGATTTTAAAATTCTTATATCAGAATAAGTGTTATAATGAAGACAACACATGATGTAAGTGTCTATATTTGCTATATTAGCCTACTATCAAAATGACTCTAAAAGTATGTATTAAATAAGTGTTATAATGAAGACAACACATGATGTAAGTGACTGTATTATTTATATTAGCCTACAATCAAAATGACTTTAAAAGTATTATATAAGTGTCAAAATGAAGACAACACATGAGGTAAGTTTATATTAGATCAGAGGAGATAATGTTTGAAAAAAAGTGACAGGTTTTTCCAAACTTTTGTTTTGAAGGGGTAATTGCCAACTTCCTGTTGATTTTTGCTGAAGGATGTCAATAAATGAAATGTAGGTCTAAGTGAGACCTACATAGAGGTTTCTAAGACATTCCTACTGGAAGTTACAAGCAGTTTTGTCTGTGTTTTCTTCCCTAGAGCAATTTTGGCTGTTTTATTCTTAGGGGGCGCTAGAGCGCATTTTTGAGTTTTTGGGTTTGGGTTTTTTATTAGATCGCAGTTTTCACCAGTCCTGATGTGTGTGTCCAGTTTGGTGAGTTTTGAAGCATTTTAAGCGGGTCAAATTACAGCTCAAAGAGGCAAAAATGACATATTTTAGAAAACTTTTGTTTTGAAGGGGTTTTTGCCATGTAAGTGTATGAAATCTAGGTCTAAGTCAGACCCACATAGATGTTTTTGTTTCACGTCTCTACGACATTCCTAACGGAAGTTACAAGCAGTTTTGTCTGTGTTTTTTCCTAGGTGGCGCTAGAGCGCAATTTTGAGTTTTGGAGTTTGTTTTTTTTATTAGATGGCAATTTTTACCAGTCCTGGTGTGTGTGTCAAATATGGTGAGTTTTGAAGCATATTAAGAGGGTCAAATTACAGCTCAAATAGGCGGCCGAATAATAAAGAATAATAATAATAATAAAACCTTAAAAATACAATAGAGTCCTCTGTTCCAAAGGGACATTTGTTCCTAATGATTGAGCTAAACAAGATAGTGCTAAAGTGAACGGGGTTGAATGGAAAGTTAAAAAAAAAGAAAAAAAAGGCTGCTGATGGTGTGTTTGACGGAAAAGCCGCTGGAATAAGATACAGTAGTAAATGCTGTACCACATCTTAAAGCCACTGTAGCTGTTTGCAGTGCATTGTATTGTGTTATTTTACGTACAATATTTATTATCTAAAATGATATTTTCTTGTTTAAAAATGACATCTGTGTTCTTTTACGTACAATATTTGTTATCTAAAATGATTTTTTCTCTTGTTTAAAAATGGCTTTGTGGTATTTTTTAGGAGCGCTGACCAGATTATTATTTTGCTAAAATGAATTTGAAAAGAAGCCATTGAAGTAATAGACAAGTATTTTGTATTTGAGACACAGCCTGACGTTTTTTGTCCTTTCAGTGACTTTTTCCTCTACTTTTGGCCATCATTCTACTTTTATACATCACTTTTTTGAAGAGGGCTTTTGTCATGTTACATTTGTACATATTTTACTGACTTTAATAAGTCATTTTACTCATTTACACCTGCGACATTATCTCATAAAAAAGCCTTCAAAGGAGTCAAATCGAAAAAAACAAAAAAACTTGTTTAGAACTAAAGTTTGTAGTGGAAAAAAATGTAAAATAATTCCAGAAGGTATGTTCACTCATCCCAAAGAAGGTTTTTAATGAAGATAATTCCCCAGAGGGTTACTGGACTGACAGTGAGGTAGTGAGAGTAAATATTGCCACTAGAAATGACTTTATTAGCAGTTGAGGGTATTTATTCATGGACATACTCTGGGTCCTATCCAGTCTTTTATGCACTCAGTTAATGTTGCAGAACTATTTGAATGTATTATTGTTCATTGTGTTCTTTTATTATTTGTCAGTATCAAGCAGTTCAAATCTTTAAAAAAAAAGTTGACGGAAAAAATGTTGTTTTTTTTAAAACTTCAGGAAGATTGATGAATATTAAAACAATCATGATAACATTATATGTTGTACGTTTATTTATATGTATTTATGTAAATATTTTTGGTTTCTTTAAACATTGATAAGGATATAATGTTGTGCATTTTATAGACATATCAGTGGAACCTCGATTTACAAACCTAATTGGTTCTTGGACATAGGTTGTCGATAGGAACTTTTGCATAGTGAAGCAAAGTTCCACATACAAAATGCAAACATGAATAGTTGGTACTAACTTTGAAAAAAGCCCCTATTTTAGTAAAATAATGCAGACCTTGAAGACATTATAATGTATATATATATACATAAATACTTAACATTTTACTCTTTAATAATTTTTTAATATACTAAATGATTGTAGCAACGTTTTTGTGTGGGTACGTGTGTTTAAAGTTGAGCTAACCGTTGATGTTGACTTATTTTGATAATGACTTAATTGTTGATCTATTACCCTCTTATTATGTTTGTTTAATATATATATATATATATATATATATATATATATATATATATATATATATATATGTATATATATATATATATATTATATATATATATATATATATATATATATATATATATAGGGCTGTGAATCTTTGGGTGTCCCTTGATTCGATTCAATATCGATTCTTGGGGTCACGATTTGATAATATATCGATTTTTTTCGATTCGATTCTCGATTCAAAAATTATATTTTTCCGATTCAAAAGGGTTCTGTATTCATTCAATACATAGGATTTCAGCAGGATCTACCCCAGTCTGCTGACATGCTAAAAGAGTAGTAGATTAAAAAAAAAAAATTTTTTTTTATAATTGTATCAACTGATTGCAATAATGTAAATTTGTTTTAACTACTCAGAGTAATACAAACCCCGTTTCCATATGAGTTGTGAAATTGTGTTAGATGTAAATATAAACAGAATACAATGATTTGCACATTATTTTCAACCCATATTCAGTTGAATATGCTACAAAGACAACATATTTCATGTTCAAACTCATAATTTGTATATTTTGTTGTTTTCTTACTGTACTGAAAATAAACCCAACCGTCACCTCTGAACCGAGGTACGTACAAAACTAAAATTTTTGTGTACCGTTACACCCCTATTGAATAATGATCTCAGCGATTTTTAGCGATATAACGGAGATGAAAGAAGGCAGTTCTGGTAACTCTCTTAATGTGTGACTCAAAGGAGACAGTTGGATGAAAGATAATACCCATATTCCTAACGAGTCGCCTTGTGTCATTGTTTGCTTGTCAAATGTTAAGGTGGTATTGTTAAATAGATGTGTAATTACAAACCCCGTTTCCATTAGTTGGGAAATTGTGTTAGATGTAAATATAAACAGAATACAATGATTTGAAAATCCTTTTCAACCCATATTCAGTTGAATATGCTACAAAGACAACATATTTGATGTTCAAACTCATAAATGTTTTGCAAATAATAATTAACTTAGAATGTCATGGCTGCAACACGTGCAAAAGTAGATGGGAAAGGGCATGTTCACCACTGTGTTACATCACCTTTTCTTTTAACGACACTCAATAAACATTTGGGAACTGTCGTTCAACTGTCCGGGGTCTCCGCTGTCGTATTTTACGCTTCATAATGCGCCACACATTTTCCATGGGAGACAGGTCTGGACTGCAGGCGGGTCAGGAAAATACCCGCACCTGTTTTTTACAAGGCCAAGCTGTTGTAACACGTGCTGAATGTGGCTTGGCATTGTCTTGCTGAAATAAGCAGGGGCGTCCATGAAAAATACGGCACATAGATGGCAGCATATGTTGTTCCAAAACCTGTATGTACCTTTCAGCATTAATGGTGCCTTCACAGATGTGTAAGTTACCCATGCCTTGGACACTAATGCACCCCCATACCATCACACATGCTGGCTTTTGAACTTTGCGTCGATAACAGTCTGGATGGTTTGCTTCCCCTTTGGTCTGGATGAAATGATGTTGAATATTTCCAAAAACAATTTGAAATGTGGACTCGGTGGACCACAGAACACTTTTCCACTTTGCATCAGTCCATCTTAGATGATCTCCGGCCCAGAGACGCCGGCGGCGTTTCTGGATGTTGTTGATAAATCGCTTTCATTTTGCATAGTACAGCTTTAACTTGCACTTACAGATGTAGCGACCAACTGTATTTAATGACAGTGGTTTTCTGAAGTGTTCATGTGGTGATATCCTTTAGAGATTGATGTTCGTTTTCGATACAGTGCCGTCTGAGGGATTAAAGGTCACGGTCATTCAATGTTGGTTTCCGGCCATGCCGCTTACGTGGAGTGATTTCTCCAGATTCTCTGAACCTTTTGATGATATTATGGAGCGTAGATGTTGAAATCCCTAAATTTCTTGCAATTGCACTTTGAGAAACGTTGTTCTTAAACTGTTTGACTATTTGCTCACGCAGTTGTGGACAAAGGGGTGTACCTCGCCCCATCCTTTCTTGTGAAAGACTGAGCATTTTTTGGGAAGCTGTTTTTATAGCCAATCATGGCACCCACCTGTTCCCAATTAGCCTGCACACCTGTGGGATGTTCCAAATTAGTGTTTGATGAGCATTCCTCAACTTTATCAGTATTTATTGCCACCTTTCCCAACTTCTTTGTCACGTGTTGCTGGCATCAAATTGTAAAGTTAATGATTTTTTGAAGAAAAAAAAGTGTTTATGAGTTTGAACATCAAATATGTTGTCTTTGTAGCATATTCAACTGAATATGGGTTGAAAATGATTTGCAAATCATTGTATTCTGTTTTTATTTACATCTAACACAATTTCCCAACTCATATAGAAACAGGGTTTGTTCATAAATAAGAATATTCAATATTATTTGACCAATGTCCTATGCCAGAGATGCTGTGGAAACTGGCAAGTGTACATATTTCATGTTGAACTCTACTTTACTTCCACTTCTGTTCCCGCCCTCACTTCAGAACAAGGAAAAAATAAGAAAGTTTTATCAAGATGAATTAAGAAAGTGAGGCAAAATGAAAGGGCTGTTTTGACACGAGGAAAGGATGACTGCATGAGTCACTCTTTGATACCGCACCACACATAAAGCAGAAAAGAGCTGAGCACTCTGGATTTCATACTCGGGGAAAAAAAATGCTTTTAGAGAAGGTTGTATCGTTTTTGAAGGAAATGTCATTTTTAAACATTCTTCGCTCCTGTGGAAGGAGAAAAAAAAGCACTTGAAACGTGGGTGTCATGCGAGTCTACCCGTGACCTTGTCCTCGCCCAACTTTTGAAGAGCAGGGAATTATTGCAGATGGGAGACAATAACTCCCCGCTCCCCAGGCTGGATGGGGTCTTCATTTGAAACTTCTATCAACTCCAGAGTAGCCTTGACAGGATGTGTGCCAGCACACACGCTGGCTTTAAAGCACTAATGTGCTGCCATCCAACCTTCCATCAAGCTGCATGCCTCTTTGCACACCTGGACCGCCAGGAACCAATTATTGAGCTGACCATGGCAACTGACCGACTGTCTTTGGGAAAGGAAAGTGAAGACGGCTGGCAGAGATGTGCACCTGTCATGCCTAATACGTGGTCCTGGTACCAATATGTTGTTGGTACCGGTACCAACATGTATTTTAATATTCTTCTAAATAAAGGGCAGCACAAAAAGTGGCATTATTGGCTTTATTTGGACAAGAAAATCTTGGAATACATGAAACATATGTTTATTATTGTCATTTAGTCCTTAAATAAAATAGTGAACATACTAGACATACACTATTATGTTAGATCCTCTATGGACTAGACTCTCACTATTATGTTAGATCCACTATGGACTGTACTCTCACTATTATGTTAGATCCACTATGGACTGGACTCTCACTATTATGTTAGATCCACTATGGACTGGACTCTCACACTATTATGTTAGATCTTCTATGGACTACACTCTCACTATTATGTTAGATCCACCATGGGCTGGACTCTCACAATATTATGTTAGATCCACTATGGACTGGACTCTCACACTATTATGTTAGATCCACTATGGACTAGACTCTCACTATTATGTTAGATCCACTATGGACTGGACTCTCACTATTATGTTTGATCCACTATGGACTGGACTCTCACTATTATGTTGGATCCACTATGGACTGGACTCTCACTATTATGTTAAAACAACTATGGACTGGACTCTCACTATTATGTTGGATCCACTATGGACTGGACTCTCACTATTATGTTAGATCCACTATGGACTGGACTCTCACTATTATGTTAGATCAACTATGGACTGGACTCTCACTATTATGTTAAATCCACTATGGACTGGACTCTCACACTATTATGTTAGATCCACTATGGACGAGACTCTCACTATTATGTTAGATCCACTATGGACTGGACTCTCACTATTATGTTAGATCCACTATGGACTGGACTCTCACAATATTATGTTAGATCCACTATGGACTAGACTCTCACTATTATGTTAGATCCACTATGGACTGGACTCTCACTATTATGTTTGATCCACTATGGACTGGACTCTCACTATTATGTTAGATCAACTATAGACTGGACTCTCGCTATTATGTTAAAACCACTATGGACTGGACTCTCACTATTATGTTGGATCCACTATGGACTGGACTCTCACTATTATGTTAGATCCACTATGGACTGGACTCTCACTATTATGTTAAATCCACTATGGACTGGACTCTCACACTATTATGTTAGATCCACTATGGACTGGACTATCATTATTATGTTAGATCCACTATGGACTGGACTCTCACTATTATGTTGGATCCACTATGGACTGGACTCTCACTATTATGTTAGATCCACTATGGACTGGATGCTCACACTATTATGTTAGATCCACTACGGACTGGACTATCACACTATGTTAGATCCACTATGGAGTGGACTCTCATCCTATTAACTAGATTCACTATGGACTGGACTCTCATTATTATGTTGGATCCACTATGGACGGGACTCTCACTATTATGTTGGATCCACTATGAACTGGACTCTCACTATTATGTAAGATCCACTATGGACTGGACTCTCACTATTATGTTGGATCCACTATGGACTGGACGCTCACACTATTATGTTAGATCCACTATGGAGTGGACTTTCATCCTATTAACTAGATTCACTATGGACTGGACTCTCACTATTATATTAGATCTACTATGGACTGGACTCTCACTATTATGTTAGATCCACTATGGACTGGACTCTCACTATTATGTTAGATCCACTACGGACTGGACTCTCACTATAATGTTAGATCCGCTATGGACTGGACTCTCACTATTATGTTAGATCCACTATGGACTGGACTCTCACTATTATGTTAGATCCACTATGGACTGGACTCTCACTATTATGTTAGATCCACTATGGACTGGACTCTCACTATTATGTTAGATCCACTATGGACTGGACTCTCACTATTATGTTAGATCCACTATGGACTGGACTCTCACTATTATGTTAGATCCACTATGGACTGGACTCTCACTATTATGTTAGATCCACTACGGACTGGACTCTCACTATAATGTTAGATCTGCTATGGACTGGACTCTCACTATTATGTTAGATCCACTATGGACTGGACTCTCACTATTATGTTAGATCCACTATGGACTGGACTCTCACTATTATGTTAGATCCACTATGGACTGGACTCTCACTATTATGTTAGATCCACTATGGACTGGACTCTCACGATAATGTTAGATCCACTATGGACTGGACTCTCACTATTATGTTAGATCCACTATGGACTGGACTCTCACTATTATGGTAGATCCACTATGGACTGGACTCTCATTGTTATGTTGGATCCACTATAGACTGGACTCTCACTATTATGTTAGATCCACCATGGACTAGACTCTCACGATAATGTTAGATCCACTATGGACTGGACTCACTATTATGTTAGATCCACTATGGACTGGACTCTCACTATTATGTTAGATCCACTATGGACTGGACTCTCACTATTATGTTAGATCCACTATGGATTGGACTCTCACTATTATGTTAGATCCACTATGGACTGGACTCTCACGATAATGTTAGATCCACTATGGACTGGACTCACTATTATGTTAGATCCACTATGGACTGGACTCTCACTATTATGTTAGATCCACTATGGACTGGACTCTCACTATTATGTTAGATCCACTATAGACTGGACTCCCACACTATTATGTTAGATCCACTATGGACTGGACTCTCACACTATTATGTTGGATCCACTATGGACTGGACTCTCACTATTATGTTAAATCCACTATGGACTGGACTCTCACTACTATGTTAGATCCACTATGGACTGGACTCTCACTCTTATGTTAGATCCACTATGGACTGGACTCTCACTATGATGTTAGATCCACTATGGACTGGACTCTCACTATAATGTTAGATCCACTATGGACTGGACTCTCACTATTATGTTAGATCCACTATGGACTGGACTCTCACTATTATGTTAGATCCAATATGGACTGGACTCTCACTATTATGTTAGATCCACTATGGACTGGACTCTCACACTCTTATGTTAGATCCACTATGGAGTGGACTTTCATCCTATTAACTAGATTCACTATGGACTGGACTCTCATTATTATATTAGATCCACTATGGACTGGACTCTCACTACTATGTTAGATCCACTATGGACTGGACTCTCACTATTATATTAGATCCACTATGGACTGGACTCTCACTATTATGTTAGATCCACTATGGACTGGACTCTCACACTATTATGTTAGATCCACTACGGACTACACTCTCACTATTATGTTAGATCCACCATGGACTGGACTCTCACTGTTATGTTAGATCCACTATGGACTGGATTCTCACTATTATGTTAGATCCACTATGGACTGGACTCTCACTATTATGTTAGATGCACTATGGACTGGACTCTCACTATTATGTTAGATCCACTATGGACTGGACTCTCACGATAATGTTAGATCCACTATGGACTGGACTCTCACTATTATGTTAGATCCACTATGGACTGGACCCTCACTATTATGGTAGATCCACTATAGACTGGACTCTCACTATTATGTTAGATCCACCATGGACTAGACTCTCACTATTATGATGGATCCACTATGGACTGGACTCACTATTATGTTAGATCCACTATGGACTGGACTCTCACTATTATGTTAGATCCACTATGGACTGGACTCTCAATATTATGTTAGATCCACTATAGGCTGGACTCCCACACTATTATGTTAGATCCACTATGGACTGGACTCTCACACTATTATGTTGATCCACTATGGACTGGACTCTCACTATTATGTTAGATCCAATATGGACTGGTGTTAGATCCACTATGGACTGTACTCTCACTATTATGTTAGATCCACTATGGACTGGACTCTCACTATAATGTTAGATCCACTATGGACTGGACTCTCACTATTATGTTGGATCCACTATGGACTGGACTCTCACTATTATGTTGGATCCACTATGGACTGGACGCTCACTATTATGTTAGATCCACTATGGACTGGACTCTCACTATTATGTTTGATCCACTATGGACTGGACTCTCACTATTATGTTAGATCCACTACGGACTGGACTCTCACTATAATGTTAGATCCGCTATGGAGTGGACTTTCATCCTATTAACTAGATTCACTATGGACTGGACTCTCATTATTATGTTAGATCCACTATGGACTGGACTCTCACTACTATGTTAGATCCACTATGGACTGGACTCTCACTATTATGTTAGATCCACTACGGACTGGACTCTCACTATAATGTTAGATCCGCTATGGACTGGACTCTCACTATTATGTTTGATCCACTATGGACTGGACTCTCACTATTATGTTAGATCCACTATGGACTGGACTCTCACTATTATGTTAGATCCACTATGGACTGGACTCTCACTATTATGTTAGATCCACTATGGACTGGACTCTCACTATTATGTTAGATCCACTATCGACTGGACTCTCACTATTATGTTAGATCCACTATGGACTGGAGTCTCACTATTATGGTAGATCCACTATGGACTGGACTCTCATTGTTATGTTGGATCCACTATAGACTGGACTCGCACTATTATGTTAGATCCACCATGGACTAGACTCTCACTATTATGTTAGATCCACTATGGACTGGACTCACTATTATGTTAGATCCACTATGGACTGGACTCTCACTAGTATGTTAGATCCACTATGGACTGGACTCTCACTATTATGTTAGATCCACTATAGACTGGACTCCCACACTATTATGTTAGATCCACTATGGACTGGACTCTCACACTATTATGTTGGATCCAATGGACTGGACTCTCACTATTATGTTAAATCCACTATGGACTGGACTCTCACTACTATGTTAGATCCACTATGGACTGGACTCTCACTATTATGTTAGATCCACTATGGACTGGACTCTCACTATTATGTTAGATCCACTATGGACTGGACTCTCACTATGATGTTAGATCCACTATGGACTGGACTCTCACTATAATGTTAGATCCACTATGGACTGGACTCTCACTATTATGTTAGATCCACCATGGACTGGACTCTCACTATTATGTTGGATCCAATATGGACTGGACTCTCACTATTATGTTAGATCCACTATGGACTGGACTCTCACTATTATGTTAGATCCACTATGGACTGGACTCTCACTATAATGTTAGATCCACTATGGACTGGACTCTCACTATTATTTTGGATCCACTATGGACTGGACGCTCACTATTATGTTAGATCAACTATGGACTGGACTTTCGCTATTATGTTAAATCCACTATGGACTGGACTCTCACACTATTATGTTAAATCCACTATGGACTGGACTCTCACACTATTATTTTAGATCCACTATGGACTGGACTCTCACTATTATGTTGGATCCACTATGGACTGGACGCTCACACTATTATGTTAGATCCACTATGGAGTGGACTTTCATCCTATTAACTAGATTCACTATGGACTGGACTCTCATTATTATATTAGATCCACTATGGACTGGACTCTCCCTACTATGTTAGATCCACTATGGACTGGACTCTCACTATTATATTAGATCCACTATGGACTGGACTCTCACTATTATGTTAGATCCACTATGGACTGGACTCTCACTATTATGTTAGATCCACTACGGACTGGACTCTCACTATAATGTTACATCCGCTATGGACTGGACTCTCACTATTATGTTAGATCCACTATGGACTGGACTCTCACTATTATGTTAGATCCACTATGGACTGGACTCTCACTATTATGTTAGATCCACTATGGACTGGACTCTCACTATTATGTTAGATCCACTATGGACTGGACTCACTATTATGTTAGATCCACTATGGACTGGACTCTCACTAGTATGTTAGATCCACTATGGACTGGACTCTCACTATTATGTTAGATCCACTATAGACTGGACTCCCACACTATTATGTTAGATCCACTATGGACTGGACTCTCACACTATTATGTTGGATCCAATGGACTGGACTCTCACTATTATGTTAAATCCACTATGGACTGGACTCTCACTACTATGTTAGATCCACTATGGACTGGACTCTCACTATTATGTTAGATCCACTATGGACTGGACTCTCACTATTATGTTAGATCCACTATGGACTGGACTCTCACTATTATGTTAGATCCACTATGGACTGGACTCTCACTATAATGTTAGATCCACTATGGACTGGACTCTCACTATTATTTTGGATCCACTATGGACTGGACGCTCACTATTATGTTAGATCCACTATGGACTGGACTCTCACTATAATGTTAGATCCACTATGGACTGGACTCTCACTATTATTTTGGATCCACTATGGACTGGACGCTCACTATTATGTTAGATCAACTATGGACTGGACTTTCGCTATTATGTTAAATCCACTATGGACTGGACTCTCACACTATTATGTTAAATCCACTATGGACTGGACTCTCACACTATTATTTTAGATCCACTATGGACTGGACTCTCACTATTATGTTGGATCCACTATGGACTGGACGCTCACACTATTATGTTAGATCCACTATGGAGTGGACTTTCATCCTATTAACTAGATTCACTATGGACTGGACTCTCATTATTATATTAGATCCACTATGGACTGGACTCTCCCTACTATGTTAGATCCACTATGGACTGGACTCTCACTATTATATTAGATCCACTATGGACTGGACTCTCACTATTATGTTAGATCCACTATGGACTGGACTCTCACTATTATGTTAGATCCACTACGGACTGGACTCTCACTATAATGTTACATCCGCTATGGACTGGACTCTCACTATTATGTTAGATCCACTATGGACTGGACTCTCACTATTATGTTAGATCCACTATGGACTGGACTCTCACTATTATGTTAGATCCACTATGGACTGGACTCTCACTATTATGTTAGATCCACTATGGACTGGACTCTCACTATTATGGTAGATCCACTATGGACTGGACTCTCATTGTTATGTTGGATCCACTATAGACTGGACTCTCACTATTATGTTAGATCCACCATGGACTAGACTCTCACTATTATGTTAGATCCACTATGGACTGGACTCACTATTATGTTAGATCCACTATGGACTGGACTCTCACTATTATGTTAGATCCACTATGGACTGGACTCTCACTATCATGTTAGATCCACTATAGACTGGACTCCCACACTATTATGTTAGATCCACTATGGACTGGACTCTCACACTATTATGTTGGATCCACTATGGACTGGACTCTCACTATTATGTTAAATCCACTATGGACTGGACTCTCACTACTATGTTAGATCCACTATGGACTGGACTCTCACTATTATGTTAGATCCACTATGGACTGGACTCTCACTATTGTGTTAGATCCACTATGGACTGGACTCTCATTATTATGTTGGATCCACTATGGACTGGACTCACTATTATGTTAGATCCACTATGGACTGGACTCTCACTATTATGTTAGATCGACTATGGACTGGACTCTCACTATAATGTTAGATCCACTATGGACTGGACTCTCACTATTATGTTAGATCCACTATGGACTGGACTCTCACTATTATGTTAGATCCACTATGGACTGGACTCTCACTATAATATTAGATCCACTATGGACTGGACTCTCACTATTATGTTAGATCCACTATGGACTGGACTCTCACTATTATGTTAGATCCACTATGGACTGGACTCTCACTATAATGTTAGATCCGCTATGGACTGGACTCTCACTATTATGTTAGATCCACTATGGACTGGACTCTCACTATTATGATAGATCCACTATGGACTGGACTCTCACTATTATGTTAGATCCACTATGGACTGGACTCTCACTATTATGTTGGATCCACTATGGATTGGACTGTCACTATTATGTTAGATCCACTATGGACTGGACTTTCACACTATTATGTTAGATCCACTATGGACTGGACTCTCACTATTATGTTAGATCCACTATGGACTGGACTCTCACTATTATGTTAGATCCACTATGGACTGGACTCTCATTATTATGTTGGATCCACTATGGACTGGAGTCTCACTATTATGTTAGATCCACTATGGACTGGACTCTCACTATTATGTTAAATCCACTATGAACTGGACTCTCACTATTGTGTAAGATACACTATGGACTGGACTTTCACTATTATGTTAGATCCACTATGAACTGGACTCTCACTATTATGTTAGATCCACTATGGACTGGACGCTCACACTATTCTGTTAGATCCACTATGGACTGGACTATCACACTATGTTAGATCCACTATGGTCTGGACTCTCACCCTATTAACCAGATTCTCTATGGACTGGACTCTCACTATTATGTTAGATCCACTATGGACTGGACTCTCACACTATTATGTTAGATCCACTATGGACTAGACTCTCACTATTATGTTAGTTCCACTGTGGACTAGACTCTCACTATAATGTTAGATCCACTATGGACTGGACTCTCACTATTATGTTAGATCCACTATGGACTGGACTTCTCACAATATTATGTTGGATCCACTATGGACTGGACTCTCACTATTATGTTAGATCCACTATGGACTGGACTCTCACTATTATGTGGCAAAAAAAAACTGATAAAGTTGAGGAATGCTCATCAAACACTTATTTGGAACATCCCACAGGTGTGCAGGCTAATTGGGAACAGGTGGGTGCCATGATTGGCTATAAAAACAGCTTCCCAAAAAATGCTCAGTGTTTCACAAGAAAGGATGGGGCGAAGTACCCCTTTGTCCACAACTGCGTGAGCAAATAGTCAAACAGTTTAAGAACAACGTTTCTCAAAGTGCAATTGCAAGAAATTTAGGGATTTCAACATCTACGCTCCATAATATCATCAGAACGTTCAGAGACTCTGGAGAAATCACTCCACGTAAACGGCATAGCCGGAAACCAACATTGAATGATCTGTCAGGATCTGCTGCTCGGATCATGTCATATTCTTGTTTTGTTCTGTTTTTGTGTCACATCCTGTTTGGTTTTTGTCTTCCTTAGTTCCTGGTGGCACTTCTTGTTTGTTTCCGTTGCCATAGCTACGCACTAGTGTCACCTGCATCTTGTTTTTTACGCACACCTGCCTCGTGATTATCATCCTTATTTAAGCCTGCCTTTTCTGTTTGCTCAGCCTCGCATTCTAGTTTCTGTTCCATGCGACAGGTGACGTCGCTGATTGCTGATTGTGGTAAAATACTTTTTGTACTTGTTTGGTTCCACAGTATTCCGTTGTTTATTCCCTAGCTCATATGCTATCGCCTTTAGTTTCTTTTAGCTCCCATGCTAGTTCTGTTTGTTTTGCCTATGGAAGTGTTTCTGTTCTTAGTTTGTTTTGTAGTGCAATTAAATCTTAATTTCTTACCTTCACGCTGTGTCCAAGTCTGACTGCATCATTCCAGAGAAAAAACCATCGCCACAATGCCAGCCAACCGTCACATGACCGAGCCCTTCGATCCCTCAGCCGTCACATGACCGTGACTTTCGATCCCTCAGACGGCACTGTATCAAAAACTGACATCAGTCTCTAAAGGATATCTCCACATGGACTCAGGGACACTTCAGAAAACCACTGTCACTAAATACAGTTTGTCGCTACATTTGCAAGTGCAAGTTAAAGCTCTACTATGCACAGCGAAAGCCATTTATCAACAACATCCAGAAACACCGCTGGCTTCTCTGGGCCAGAGATCATCTAAGATGGACTGATGCAAAGTGGAAAAGTGTTCTGTGGTCTGCGAGTCCACATTTCAAATTGTTTTTAGAAATATTCGACATTGTGTCATCTGGACCAAAGGGGAAGCGACCCATCCAGACTGTTATTGACGCAAAGTTCAAAAGCCAGCATGTGTGATGGTATGGGGGTGCATTAGTGCCCAAGGCATGAGTAACTTACACATCTGTGAAGGCACCATTAATGCTGAAAGGTACATACAGGTTTCGGAACAACATATGCTGACATCTAAGCGCCGTCTTTTTCATGGAAGCCCCTGCTTATTTCAGTAAGACAATGCCCAGCCACGTGTTACAACAGCGTGGCTTCGTATAAAAAAGTGTGGGTTATTTCCTGGCCTACCTGCAGTCCAGACCTGTCTCCCATGGAAAATGTGTGGCGCATTATGAAGCGTAAAATACGACAGCGGAGACCCCGGACTGTTGAACGACTGAAGCTCTACATAAAACAAGAATGGGAAAGAATTCCAATTTCAAAGCTTCAACAATTAGTTTCCTCAGTTCCCAAACGTTTATTGAGTGTTGTTAAAAGAAAAGGTGATGTAACACAGTGGTGAACATGCCCTTTCCCAACTACTTTGGCACGTGTTGCAGCCATGAAATTCTAAGTTAATTATTATTTGCAAAAAAAGTATATAAAGTTTATGAGTTTGAACATCAAATATGTTGTCTTTGTAGCATATTCAACTGAATATGGGTTGAAAAGGATTTGAAAATCATTGTATTCCGTTTATATTTACATCTAACACAATTTCCCAACTCATATGGAAACAGGGTTTGTATCTTAACAACTCATGTCGTTTGCTAATGTCTGAAATATCCCAGCTGCATCTCCTCAACTCTGTTTCAGACTTGTTTGGCTCCAGGCTAAATGCTCCCTTACATCAGGGCCAATTTCCTCAAAATGTTCACCATATTGACTCAGATAATGACTTATGTTGTAACAGCAAACTCATGATTTCAGTTCATCTGAGTGCATCATCGGTCCAACACCCACTCTCACCCCACTGCTAACTCATTCAGACTGACCCAGCGGGGTCCCCGGTGGAAATGACCACCTAGCGGACTCAGAGTGTGTTGTCATTTACAAAAGCAGTGAAGTGGTCACCTTGTGTAAATTGTAAATAAAAAGAGAATACAATGGTTTGCAAATCCTTTTTCTACTTATATTCAATTAAATAGACTGCAAAGACAAGATATTTCATGTTCGAACTATTAACTTTGTTTTTTGCAAATATTAGCTCATATGGAAATTGATGCCTGCAATTTGTTTAAAAAAAAGCTGGCACAAGTGGCAAAAAAGAATGAACACTTCAGAAAACCACTGTCAGTAACTACAGTTCCGCTGATGTTGTTGGTTGTTTGTACATATTATAATTTTGCTTTACTAGTTTCATTGACCCGCCTTATCTTGCTTCTGATTGGCCAATCCTTCATGTTTAGCCCTAACCTTAGCCAATTGTGACTCATCATACAAACACCAACTAATCATCATCGATGTTGTCCGTATTTTCTCTGGCCTGGATTTGCATTCCATTTTCTTTCTTTGTAGCTTTGATGTCAATCAATCAATCAATCAATCAATCAATCAATATTTATATAGCCCTAAATCACAAGTAAGCTATGATGTAAGCTACAAGCTACATGGGTCTGAAAGTGGCTAAGATACAGGAGAAGTTAATTCTTTAAGATGTAGCTAAGCTACCGCCATGCTACTGGGAATTTTCTTTAAGCTACGTAGAATAGCTACATGTAATAATAATACCAGATTTTATTTGTAAAAGCACTTTACATTGAGCAAACAACCTCAAAGTGCTCTTGTGCATTTAAAAAAAGCCAAAAAACATAACAACAGCGCTAGAACCACAAATAGCTGCCCCCAACAAGTAACATACATAGTAAAAATAAATAACTAAATAAATAAAAAATAAAATAAAAACTAGAACAGCCTAATAGCTAGAACTCACAGACATATATCCAAAAACAGGCTTCTTCTTTTTTATTTTTTTATTTTTTTTAAGGTAGAGTTTTTAAGCCTTTAAAAAAAAAAAAAAACATTCACAGTCTGTGGTGCCCTCAGGTGGTCAGGGAGATCGATTTACAGACTGGGAGTAAAAAGCCCAATCTCCCAAAGTTTGGAGCTTTGTCCTCGGAGGTTGGAGGAGGTTAGCATGGAGGTGTCATGTGGAGGATTTCTTTGAGGTAGAGGGGGGCATTTCCACGAAGGCACTGGTGGGTTAGAAGGGAGACTTTGTATTCAACCCTGAGTGGAACAGGAAGCCAATGAAGGGATTTGAGAACCGGTGTGATGTGATCGTATTTCTGCACTCTCATCAGGATCCTAGCAGCACTATTTCGAATTTCGACAAGGAACTCGGCAATTCCGACTTCCCAGTACAAACGGAACGCATTAATTGCCCTCGATTGCTTGGAGACGCCATTACTTCTTTGATGTATATGCCTGTGCCCAGAGGTGGGACCAAGTCATTGTTTTGCAAGTCATAAGTAAGTCTCAAGTCTTTGCCCTCAAGTATCGAGTCAAGTCCAAAGTCAAGACTGGAAAGTCATAAGTCAAGTCCTACATTTTGAGTTTTGAGTCCTTTTTACCACGGACTAATATATTTACACAGATTTTGTATGCTTTTAAAACTTTATTAAAACAAGTGCATTTGAAATTGCAGGACAAATAAATAGTGCTGACGTTGCACTTCATAACTAACCTCTCATTTTAAACAATCAACTCTCACACTATTATGTTGGATCCACTATGGACTGGACTCTCACTATTATGTTGGATCCACTATGGACTGGACTCGCACTATTATGTTGGATCCACTATGGACTGGACTCTCACTATTATGTTAGATCCACTATGGACTGGACTCTCACTATTATGTTAGATCCACTATGGACTGGACTCTCACTCTGTTATGTTAGATCCACTATGGACTGGACTCTTACTCTATTATGTTAGATCCACTATGGACTGGACTTTTACTATTATTTTAGATCCACTATGGACTGGACTCTCACTATTATGTTAGATCCACTATGGACTGGAATCTCACTATTATGTTAGATCCACTATGGACTGGACTCTAACTATTATGTTAGATCCACTATGGACTGGACTCTCACTATTATGTTAGATCCACTATGGACTGGACTCTCACTATTATGTTAGATCCACTATGGACTGGACTCTCACACTATTATGTTGGATCCACAATGGACTGGACTCTCACTATTATGTTTGTTCCACTATGGACTGGACTCTCACACTACTATGTTAGATCCACTATGGACTGGACTCTCACTATTATGTTAGATCCATTGTGGACTCGACTCTCACACTATTATGTTAGATCCACTATGGACTGGACTCTCACTATTATGTTATATCCACTATGGACTGGACTCTCACACTATTATGTTAGATCCACTATGGACTGGACTCTCACTATTATGCTAGATCCACTATGGAATGGACTCTCACACTATTATGTTAGATCCACTATGGATTGAACTCTCACTTTTAAGTTAGATCCACTATGAACTGGACCCTCACTATTATGTTAGATCCATTATGGACTGGACTCTCACTATTATGTTAGATCCACTATGGACTGGACTCTCACTATTATGTTAGATCCACTATGGACTGGACTCTCACTATTATGTTAGATCTACTATGGACTGGACTGACACTATTATGTTAGATCCACTATGGACTGGACTCTCACTATTATGTTAGATCCACCATGAACTGGACTCTCACTATTATGTTAGATCCACTATGGACTGGACTCTCACTATTATGTTAGATCCACTATGAACTGGACTCTCACCATTATGTTAGATCCACTATGGACTGGACTCTCACTATTATGTTAGATCCACTATGAACTGGACTCTCACTATTATGTTAGATCCACTATGGACTGGACTCTCACACTATTATTATTAGATCCACTATGGACTGGACTCTCACACTATTATGTTAAATCCACTATGGACTGGACTATCACACTATTACGGACAACACCTCCCACCCACTACACTCGGACCTTGCAGAGAGAGTGAACACGGTCAGTGGAAGGCTCATACTCCCAAAATGCAACACGGAACGACACAGGAGGTCGTTCATACCGACAGCCATCAGACTGTATAATGCATATGTATATTCCTTGACTGCACTTAAATGTAGAATATATGTAAAATATATTTATACTATTCATATATTATATATATATATATTTATAATATATGTTATATATTAATTTTTATTGTTATTGTCTATTGTGAGCGAACTGTGGTGCTGAATTTCCCTCAGGGATCAATAAAGTATTTTCACGGGTTTGTCTCTGTGCGATATAGAAAATGACTATATGGTGATATTTAAGTATACTTTCTCACACAGTTGCTTTTAGCTCCTGGCATTATATTACAGGCTCTTCTCACTCCTTCTTGTCTCTCCTTCTTGTCTCTCCTTCTCACAGAGACATAAAACAAGCGTACCTTCTTACATACGTCACATACTGTCACGTCACACGTCACATATGTATACGCCCTCGCCCAGCAGAGAGGTAGCAGAATGGGTAACGTTAGCTGTGATGCTAGCAGAGCCGTGCGAGTGGTAATACGAGAGAAAGAAGGTGCCAATCTGGTAACAAATGAAGGGAAAAATAATTCCTAAGAAAAACAGCAGGGGGTCCATCGTCTGGCGGTGGTTCGGTTTCAAGCAGGAAGTTGTCGTACAGACAACCGTAATTTGTCAAGTGTGGGGCAAAAGCGTTATTACAAAAAGTAGCATCACTGCTAACATGTAGCATCATTTGAAGAGTCACCCACTATAAAATGAAGAGTGCTTGAAACTCCGCATGTCAACATTTCCGTTCGTTGCCTTACCCACAAAATGCTGAGACAAGCATTTCCACATCAACACCGTATTAAAAAAAGACTCAACAATAGAAGCCGATAACGTCTGCAGGAACCTACCACATAGTGAAGGACATACACTATTTGATTTCCTATAATGTAGCTCATTTTTATTTGACACTTATTGAAATATCTTGTGTGACATCATGCACAAAAGTGCACTTTATTTGTTTTAAAGTATTGTGGTGGTGTTGCGTACAAAAAGTGCACTTTAGTGATGTTTTGTTATGTCATCTTAGTGACATCATGCACAAAAGCGCACTCATAGCTTTCTTTAAAATGTCTCTGACAATCTTGCACTTTTTGTTTCGGAAATGACATGAATGTTTGTGCCACTGTACCAATAACTGTTTCATAAATACACTTTTAGTTGTGATTTCCTTCTCTGCATGAAAGTTTAAAAGTAGCATATATTAATGTTCTATGAAGAAGAATGTTTGAATGTAGACACATAGAATCATCATACTGCTGTCATTATATGCATCAAATGTTCATTCAAGGCTAAAACAAAATATCCAGATATATATGGTGCATCGCATAATGGCCTAAAAATATTGATATATTAAAAAAAGGCCGTATTGCCCAGTCCTAAGTCCAGTCTAAAGTAATCAAAACATGACTATGTCATGTTCTGTGGTCTGGATTCTGTTTACCATATTTTTCTGAGTATAAGTCGCTCCGGAGTATAAGTCGCACCTGCCAAAAATGCATAATAAAGAAGGAAACAACATATATAAGTCGCACTGGACTATAAGTCACATTTTTTGTGGAAATTTATTTGATAAAAACCAACACCAAGAATAGACATTTGAAAGGCAATTTAAAATAAATAAAGAATAGTGAACAACAGGCTGAATAAGTGTACGTTATATGAGGCATAAATAACCAACTGCTATGTTAACCTAACATATTTTGGTAAGAGTCATTCAAATAACTATAACATATAGAACATGCTATACCTTTACCAAACTATCTGTCACTCCTAATCCATCAATCAATCAATCAATCAATGTTTATTTATATAGCCCCAAATCACAAATGTCTCAAAGGACTGCACAAATCATTACGACTACAACATCCTCGGAAGAACCCACAAAAGGGCAAGGAAAACTCACACCCAGTGGGCAGGGAGAATTCACATTCAGTGGGACGCCAGCGACAATGCTGACTATGAGAAACCTTGGAGAGGACCTCAGATGTGGGCAACCCCCCCCCCCTCTAGGGGACCGAAAGCAATGGATGTCGAGCGGGTCCAACATGATACTGTGAAAGTTCAATCCATAGTGGCTCCAAGACAGCAGCGAGAGTCCCGTCCACAGGAAACCATCTGAAGCGGATCAGCAGAGTAGAGATGTCCCCAACCGATACAGGCGAGCGGTCCATCCTGGGTCCCGACGAGCGGTCCATCCTGGGTCTCGACTCTGGACAGTCAGTACTTCATCCATGGTCATCGGACCGGACCCCCTCCACAAGGGAGGGGGGGACATAGGAGAAAGAAAAGAAGCGGCAGATCAACTGGTCTAAAAAGGTCTATTTAAAGGCTAGAGTATACAAATGAGTTTTAAGATGAGACTTAAATGCTTCTACTGAGGTAGCATCTCGAACTGTTACCGGGAGGGCATTCCAGAGTACTGGAGCCCGAACGGAAAACGCTCTATAGCCCGCAGACTTTTTTTGAGCTCTAGGAATCACTAATAAGCCGGAGTCTTTTGAACGCAGATTTCTTGCTGGGACATACGGTACAATACAATCGGCAAGATAGGCTGGAGCTAGACCGTGTAGTATTTTATACGTAAGTAGTAAAACCTTAAAGTCACATCTTAAGTGCACAGGAAGCCAGTGCAGGTGAGCCAGTACAGGCGTAATATGATCAAACTTTCTTGTTCTTGTCAAAAGTCTAGCAGCCGCATTTTGTACCAACTGTAATCTTTTAATGCTAGACATGGGGAGACCCGAAAATAATACGTTACAGTAATCGAGACGAGACGTAACAAACGCATGGATAATGATCTCGGCGTCTTTAGTGGACAAAATGGAGCGAATTTTAGCGATATTACGGAGATGAAAGAAGGCCGTTTTAGTAACGCTTTTAATGTGTGACTCAAAGGAGAGAGTTGGGTCGAAGATAATACCCAGATTTTTTACAGAGTCACCTTGTTTTATTATTTGGTTGTCAAATGTTAAAGTTGTATTATTAAATAGAGGTCGGTGTCTAGCAGGACCGATAATCAGCATTTCCGTTTTTTTGGCATTAAGTTGCAAAAAGTTAGCGGACATCCATTGTTTAATTTCATTAAGACACGCTTCCAACTGACTACAGTCCGGCATGTTGGTCAGCTTTAGGGGCATGTAAAGTTGGGTGTCATCAGCATAACAGTGAAAGCTAATACCGTATTTGCGTATGACGTCACCTAGCGGCAGCATGTAGATGCTGAAGAGTACAGGGCCAAGGACCGAACCCTGGGGAACTCCACACGTTACCTTAACATAGTCCGAGGTCACACTGTTATAGGAGACGCACTGCATCCTATCAGTAAGATAAGAGTTAAACCATGACAGGGCTGAGTCTGACATACCAATTCGTATTTTGATACGCTCTAATAAAATATTATGATCGACGGTATCGAAAGCAGCGCTAAGATCGAGGAGCAGCAACATAGATGACGCATCAGAGTCCATCGTTAGCAATAGATCATTAGTCAATTTTGCGAGGGCTGTCTCAGTCGAGTGATTTGCCCTGAAACCGGATTGAAAGGTTTCACATAGATTGTTAAACGCTAAGTGCTCATTTAGCTGCTCTGCAACAATTTTTTCGAGGATTTTCGAAATAAAGGGAAGGTGAGACACCGGTCGGTAGTTTACCATGAGGTCAGAATCGAGGTTAGGTCTTTTAAGGAGAGGATGAATAACCGCTTTTTTGAATGCAACGGGAACAGTGCCCGAGGAAAGTGATAAGTTTATAATATTTAGCACTGATGGACCTAATAATACAAAAAGCTCCTTGATAAGTTTCCCAGGAAGTGGGTCAAGTAAACATGTTGTTTGTTTTATTCCATTTACACGTTGTAACAATCCTTCTAATGTTATTTCATCAAAACGAGAGAAACTATTTTGGATATTTGCAGTATCCGCCGTATATACAATCGTATCTGTGTTACTATAACCCCGTTGTAGCTGGGACGCATTGTCTTTAATCTCCTTTCTAATAAGTTCAATTTTCTTATTAAAGAACTTCATAAAGTCATCTGCCGAATGGGTGGAGCTACTGGAAGGAGTCCCTTGTTGGGTTAGCGATGCTACTGTACTAAACAAAAATTTTGGATCGTTTTTATTAATGCGGATGAGATTTGACTAATAATTAGTTTTAGCTAAGGTAAGCATGCGTTTATAAGTTATTAAACTATCACTCCATGCTTGATGGTGCACCTCAAGTTTAGTCGTGCGCCATTTGCGTTCCAGCTTTCTACATAATAATTTCTGAGCTCTAGTTTCTTCAGTAAACCATGGCGTACGCCTTTTTGGAGCCTTTTTTAACTTCAGCGGTGCTATACTATCAATGGTTTCGCGCAGGGCGTTGTTAAAGTTGTTAGTGAGGTTATCAATAGAGCCCACATACTTTGGGAACGGTGCCATTACCGAGGGCAGTAGGTCCGCAAGAGTCGTTGTTGTGGCAGCATTAATGTTGCGGCTGCTATAGCAGTTATTATTCTTATTAGCTTGCCGAACATGAGTCTGAACTTCGAATTTTATAAGGTAATGATCGGACATTACTTTAGTATACGGGAGTATCATAACTTTGGAGACGGTGATACCTCTGACAAGCACTAGGTCTATCGTATTGCCGCTGCGATACGTCGGTTCATTTATTATTTGTGTAAGACCACAGCTATCAATTATAGTCTGGAGCGCCACGCACGGTGGGTCCAATGGGGTATTCATATGGATATTAAAGTCCCCCATTATAATTATATTATCGGCGTGCGTCACTAGATCAGCAACAAACTCTGAGAATTCACTAATAAAGTCCGAATAGGGCCCTGGGGAGCGGTAGATAACGGCCAGGCACAGAGGCAGAGGTGTGGCAGACTTCATAGAAAGCACCTCAAACGATTTATATTTATTATTTAAGTTAGGACTAAAGTTAAAGTTTTCGTTGTATATTAGTGCGACACCCCCTCCCCTTTTGAGGTGACGGGCAATATGCGCATTCGTATAGTTAGGAGGGGATGCCTCATTTATCGCAAAAAAGTCGTCTGGTTTAAGCCAGGGTTTGCTAAGACCGATGACGTTAAGGTTGTTGTCTCTAATGACCTCATTGACTAATAACGTTTTGGGAGACAAAGATCTGATGTTTAGAAAGCCCATATTATAGGTAGTGGGCTGTTTTAAGGAGTTGTTGATGAAATTATCCGTCGTAGCAATATTAATAATGTTACGTTTATTATGCGCAGTGTACTTAAAATAATTACGACCATATCTAGGAATTGATATGACGGGAATTTTCAGATTGTCTACTTGGCGCTGCGATAAACTGAACGCATCATAATTTGCCACCTCAGTAGAACGCATGTCTAACTCTGACGTAGTCATAGACACAGTAGAAAAAACATTTTGTGAGTTGTGTATTATTCTACGAAAATTGCTATGTGTACAGGGATCATCCAGCCTGGCGCTGGCTAGTTCTAACTTAACTGACTCCATACCCAGGCTAGCAGGCTCTGTAATTGCCTGTGACCGGGCTTGCTCTAGTGCAGTTAGTCAAATGTGGCTCAATGCGAAGTCTATGTTCCGAGACAAGAGGATAGCGCCTTCCTGGTTAGGGTGAAGGCCGTCTCTCCTCAGCAAGCCAGGTTTTCCCCAGAAAGAGGGCTAATTATCAATAAACGTAAATCCCTGTTGTCTGCAGAAGCTATCCAGCCACCTGTTAAGAGAGACTAATCTGCTATATCTCTCATCATTGCCTCTCCCAGGCAGGGGGTCAGAGACAATTACTCGATGCCTGGACATCTTTCTGGCGAGATTACAAGCCCTGGCTATGTTTCTCTTTGTAATATCTGATTGTCTCATCCTAACGTCATTGGAGCCAACGTGTATTACTATATTCGCATAACTAGTGGTGCGGTTAGCCTTCCTTACGTGTTTACTAGACCTGTTGCGAGTTAGCTCCCTAAGATTAGCTTCAATGTCAGGTGCTCTGCCCCTGGGAATACACTTAATTGTGGCTGGTTTGCTAAGCTTTATGTTTCGGGTGATGGAGTCCCCTATGACTAAAGTGTGGTGCCCGGTAGACTGGGGTGTAGGACTAGCTAAAGGGCTAAATCTATTATGCGTCTCAACCGGTACGCCGTAGCTTGTAGGCCGATTAGGGCTGCTACAAGCTGGGCTAGTTAGCTCGCTACAGCTAACGCTAGCAGATGTGTCCGCAACATCTAAAGTTACGAAATTACACTGCTCTAACTGGCGGACACGGCTCTCTAGCAAAGCCAACCTATCCATGAGTAAAGTGCACGAAGCGCAGGAAGCCATACTCACAGAAACTTTCCGTCGCCGAGTGGGGTGCCAGCTGTCTTCGGGAAGTGAAGGTCACGGTGGCGGGGGAGAAGCTTCCTTCAGACCGGCGCTGCCTTTCTCCGCTAGCCTCGTTAGCTTAGCAGCTAGCTAGCTGAGGGCGGAGTGGTGAGACAGAGATCGGGTGATTTGCAAGTTAAATGGAACTATTAAATATGTTCGATAAGTTGTAAATAAAGCTGCAAAACAGTTAAAATCACACAGATAGAACGATACTTAGCTTTTTTGCAACAAGAGCAGTCAGCGAGCAGTCATTCACGTTGACCCGGAACCGGAAAAACTCTGCACCTGGTGTGTCCATAAATCCCATGAAATCTTATACGTCTAGTCTCTTACGTGAATGAGATAAATAATATCATTTGATATTTCACAGTAATGTGTTAACATAAGTATAAGTATGAGTATAAGTCGCAAACTATAAAAAAAACTGTGACTTATAGTCCGAAAAATAGAGTAGTTCTGTTTTGTTTTCGACTACATTAGTTCCTGTTTTTGCGTACCCTGGTTTGTTTTAGTTTCCATGACAACCATTAGTTTCACCTGCCTCATTTGTTTGAAATCACGCACCTGTCGTTAATCATGTCACTATTATTTAAGCCTGTAGTTGCCAGGCAGTCGACCCGGCGACCTCACCATTGATACACTCCTGATACCCCTAACATTGTCCCATGCTTGTTTTTTTACGTCACAGTAAGTGTTTTCGTTTTTATGTCCATAGTTCTGCCTTGGTGCTAGTTTTTGTTTTCTTAGCCATGTTGGTTCTCCGCCTTGTGCCGCCGGAGTGCTAATTAATTTAAAACCGCATCTCACTCCGGCGTTTACCAAAAGCATGCGGTAAAGGCAAGCATGCGCTAATTATATTAAAACCTCTTCTCACTCCAGCGCTTACCAAAGGCATGCGGTAAATTTAGGCCTGCGCTTATAAATTTGTGTGTGATGTAAGGATACCATCATGAAAAGCACTGTAATAAAAATAAACCTTATTATGGTCTTACCTTTACTTATAAATGAAGTCCATGTGCAGCTCCTTCTGATCAAAAGCATCGATAACTTGTTTATAGAAGTCTTCCTTATCTTTCTTCAGTTTTAAAAGTCACTCTGTCTCGATGGAGATCTTCCTTTATTACCTCCTGCTTCGATTGAAAGTCCAGTTTAGAAAACTGTTTTATTTTAGATATGTAATCCTCCATGTTAAAAGTGCAAGCGAGAGGAAAAAATAAACGATCGCTGCTCACTCTTGCTGCTTGTTGTCACTTCTTCTGCAACCGAGTAGTCGCAAGAAGGATCACTAGCGCCCTCTACCACCAGGAGGCGGGAGTCATTTAATGACTCGTATTTGACACACGCAGCTACGGTATATTAATAAAACAAAGCTGCTTACTGTTCTTTTTAGCATATTCAATAGTTTGGGTCTTAAATCCTACTGAATAGCTCTTAATCTTCTTCCCTTTATGCAATTTCAAATGATTGAAATCAGCCTCCTCCATTTTGAAAATTATGACAAGTGAAGTGTCACTCGTGACGTGACGAGTTTAACCCGGTGGAAATTCTAGACATGCGCTAATAAAAATGATATTTTACAAAACGAGTGTGACCCGGCGTTAATCCTGAGCCGGCGGTAATGCTAAGCATGCGCTAATTATTTTGCGAAACGGGTAATTCTAGGCAGGCGCATACTATATACCCGGCGGCAATTCAAAGAAATACGGTAATTAAATTATGTATTCACCTTCATGTCGTGTCCAGTCAAGTTGTTTTGCACTCCGGGAGAACATTCATCGCAGCTAGCTGTGAAAGCCTCGCAATAAACTGTTCCAAAGTCCCAGTATTGACAGACTCGAGTCTGACTCGGGTCCAAGTCAGCGTCTTTATACTCTCAAAAGTTGTTGGTGTGGACCGAAAATGAACATTAAAGTTTCCACTTTCAGAAGTATGACACTGCAACACCTAAATACCCCAAATTTGATGCGCTGGAATATTGTAAGCCGTCAGGCCTCCTGGAAGATTTGCAGTGGGGAAGAGTTGATGACTTAGCTGTGACTGCTGTGTAGCCAAATACATCTACTAATAGAACTTATTTTATAAGCCCTAACTTTCATTTTTTGGGGGGGAAAGGTTGGAATTGCAAAGTGTAATGACAATGGCGAGAGTAGGCCGGCCATGTCCGCCCGGGCCGGCGCGGAATAAGGGATGTGTGAGCGCAGGAAGGGAGGAGCGTAAACGTCTCGGCGCCGTAATCAGAGCGCAGTCGGCGTCAGGAAGGAGAGGTGTGTTCATACTTGCCAACCTTGAGACCTCCGATTTCGGGAGGTGGGGGCGTGGTAAGGGGTGGGGTGTGGTGGTGGGCGTGGTTAAGAGTCAAGTATTTTGTATATATATTTATATATATAACACATAACACTCATCTACTCATTGTTGAGTTAAGGGTTGAATTGTCTATCCTTCTATTTTCTCTCACTATTTTTCTAACCATATGCATGTACAGTAGATGGCAGTATTGTCCTGTTTAAGAGTGTCACAACATTGCTGTTTACGGCAGACAAACTGCTTTACGGTAGACAAAAACGTGACTGCTGTTGTTGTGTGTTGTTACCGCGATGGGAGGACGTTAATGAAACTGCCTAACAATAAACCCACATAAGAAACCAATAACTCGCCCTCGATCATTCTACCGTTATAACGTCATTGGGCAGACACGCTGTTTGTATTGTGGGAAAGCGGACGTGAAAACAGGCTGTCCTCACTCAAGTCCGCATGGAGCTGGAGGGGGCGTGGCCTCCAGCTCCGCCTGAATTTCGGGAGATTTTCAGCTGAAAATTTGTCCCGGGAGGTTTTCGGGAGAGGCGCTGAATTTTGGGATTCTCCTGGAAAATCTGTGAGGGTTGGCAAGTATGGGTGTGTTCCCAGCTCTTACCGTTCAGTGCGTAATGAATGCATCTGTTGAGGCTTCTCCCAGGCCCCCTTTTGACTGATGGCAGCAGGAAAGGAGGATTCCCCTTGGCACCCCCCCCCCCCCCCCCCCCCACCCCACCCCATGACGTCTCTGCTCCTCGCCCTTCTCGCGGGGATGTTGAAATCCTTTCTGTGTTGCCGCGAGTTCACTGATTGCTACATCTGTCTCTAATTGTTGCGGCGTTGTGGCGTCGAGGCAGAACAGCTGCCGCCGTCCCCAAATTTGCAATTTAGGATGGAAAAAAACCCAAATATAAACATTCTTAATTTGTGTCTCCAGAAACTGCACGTCAGACCAGTGAAAATATTTGTCTTTTACAGAAGCAGCGAAGTTGTCACCTAGTGTAAATAGTAAATAAAAATAGAATATAATGATTTGCAAATCCTTTTCAACTTATATTCAATTGAATAGACTGCAAAGACAAGATATTAAACTTGCAAGCTGGTAAATTGTGTTATTTTTTGCAAATGTTAGCTCATTTGGAATTTGATGCTGGCTACATGTTTCAAAAAAGCTGGCACAAGTGGCAAAAAAGACAGAGAAAGTTGAGGAATGCTCATCAAACACTTATTTGGAACATCCCACAGGTGTGCAGGTTAATTGGGAACAGGTGGGTGCCATGATTGGGTATAAAAACAGCTTCCCAAAAAATGCTCAGTCTTTCACAAGAAAGGATGGGGCGAGGTACACCCCTTTGTCCACAACTGCGTGAGCAAATAGTCAAACAGTTTAAGAACAACGTTTCTCAAAGTGCAATTGCAAGAAATTTAGGGATTTCAACATCTACGCTCCATAATATCATCAAAAGGTTCAGAGAATCTGGAGAAATTACTCCACATAAGCGGAAAGGCCTGAAACCAACATTGAATGACCGTGACCTTTGATCCCTCAGACGGCACTGTATCAAAAAGCGACATAAATCTCTAAAGGACATCACCACATGGGCTCAGGAACACTTCAGAAAACCACTGTCACTAAATACAGTTGGTCGCTACATCTGTAAGTGCAAGTTAAAGCTCTACTATGCAAAGCGAAAGCCATTTATCAACAACATCCAGAAACGCTGCCAGCTTCTCTGGGCCCGAGATCATCTAAGATGGACTGATGCAAAGTGGAAAAGTGTTCTGTGGTCTACCGAGTCCACATTTCAAATTGTTTTTAGAGATATTTGACATCGTGTCATCCGGACCAAAGGGGAAGCGAACCATCCAGACTGTTATCAAAAGCCAGCATGTGTGATGGTATGGGGGTGCATTAGTGCCCAAGGCATGGGTAACTTACACATCTGTGATGGCACCATTAATGCTGAAAGGTACATACAGGTTTCGGAACAACATATGCTGCCATCTAAGCGCCGTCGTTTTCATGGACGCCCCTGCTTATTTTAGCAAGACAATGCCAAGCCACATTCAGCACGTGTTACAACAGCGTGGCTTTGTAAAAAAAGAGTGTGGGTACTTTCAGGACCTAATTCAACAAGTGTACTGAGTATCTTGCATCCCTAATACTGCATGTAAAAAAGTGTCTAATGTTCTCCACAGTGTTGGTTGGAGCCTCACACTCTGTCGGCGACAGGTGTGGACGATTATAGCTCGTTAGCATTTTAAGTTGCCGATGCATCAAGCAGCTTGGTCCCAGTGGGCTTTACTAAAAGCACTTTTAAACTGTCTGGAAAATGTCAGCCAATACAATCGTGCAGGATCTCTGAAAATTTTTGGGAAATTGTGTTAGATGTAAATATAAACTAAATACAATGATTTACAAATCCTTTTCAACCCATATTCAGTTGAATATGCTACAAAGACAACATATTTGATGTTCTAAATCGTAAACTTTATTTTATTTTTGCAAATAATAAATAACTTAGAACTTCATAGCTGCAACAAGTGACAAAGTAGTTGGGAAAGGGCATGTTCACCACTGTGTTACATCACCTTTTGTTTTAACAACACTCAATAAACGTTTGGGAACTGAGGAGACACATTTTTTAAGCTTCTCAGGTGGAATTATTTTCCATTCTTGCTTGATGTACAGCTTAAGTTGTTAAACAGTCTGGGGGTCTCCGTTGTGGTATTTTAGGCTTTATTATGTGCCACACATTTTCCATGGGAGACAGGTCTGGACTACAGGCAGGCCAGTCTCCTACATGCACTCTTTTACTATGAAGCCACACTGTTGTAACACGTGGCTTGGCGTTGTCTTGCTGAAATAAGCAGGGGCGTCCATGGTAACGTTGCTTGGATGGCATCATTTGTTGCTCCAAAAGCTGTATGTACCTTTCAGCATTAATGGCGCCTTCACAGATGTGTAAGTTACCCATGTTTTGGGCACTACTACACCCCCATACCATCACACATGCTCGCTTTTCAACTTTGCGCCTATAACAATCCGGATGGTTCTTTTCTTCTTTAGTCCCGAGGACACGACGTCCACAGTTTCCAAAAACAATTTGAAATGTGGACTTGTCAGACCACAGAACACTTTTCCACTTTGCATCGGTCCATCTTAGATGAGCTCGGTCCCAGCGAAGCCGACGGCGTTTCTGGGTGCTGTTGATTAACGATTTTTGCTTTGCATAGTAGAGTTTTAACTTGCAATTACAGATGTAGCGACCAACTGTGGTTACTGACAGTGGGTTTCTGAAGTGTTCCTGAGCCCGTGTGGTGATATTCTTTACACACTCATGTCGCTTGTTGATGCAGTACAGCCTTGAGGGATGGAAAGTCACGGGCTTAGCCGCTTACGTGCAGTGATTTCTCCAGATTCTCTGAACCCTTTGATTATATTATGGATCGTAGATGGTGAAATCCCTGAATTCCTTGCAATAGCTGCTTGAGAAAGGTTTTTCTTAAACTGTTCTTAAACTGCTCACAATGCTCACTGCTCGCTGTACATAAGTTGGACCGACACTGTTACAATGTCCATTTCTCACATGATACAACTGTTGATGACTGAAGTACTGATATCAACCCAACCCCCTCCACGTCCCTCCCAGCTCACATAGCACCCGACCTCTATGGCCCCTCCCTGAGTGGTGAGCCCATTGGAGGGGTGACCCACGTTGCCTCTTCGGGCCCCATGGGGACAATAGGCCCGGCCACCAGGCGCTCGCCATGGAGCCCCACCTCCGGGCCTGGCTCCAGAGCGGGGCCCCGGTGACCCGCGTCCGGGCGAAGGAAAACTGAGTCCATTATGTTGTAATCCCATAGAAGTCTTGGAGCTGTTCTTTGTTTGATCCCTCACCTCGGACCACTTTGCCTTGGGAGACTCACCAGGCGGCATAGAAGCCCCCGGACTACTTAGGTCCTACGATCATTGGGACACGCAAAGTGCTCTACCACCTTTAGGTGGCAGCTCAGAGAGGAGAACACAATACAATATAATACACACAATACAGTACAATACAATATAATATACACAATACAGTACAATACAATACACACAATACAATATAATACACACAATACAGTACAATACAATATAATATACACAATACAATATAATATACACAATACAGTACAATCCAACATAATATACACAATACAGTACAATCAATATAATATACACAATACAGTACAATCAATATAATATACACAATACAGTACAATACAGTATAATATATTGTAGCGTCCCGGAAGAGTTGGTGTCGCAAGGGGTTCTGGGTATTTGTGTTGTTGTGTTTCTGTTGCTTTGCGGTGCTGATGTTCTCCCGAAATGCATTTGTTGTTCTTGTTTGGTGTGATTCACAGTGGGGTGCATGTTTGTGACAGTTTTGGTGTTGTTTATGCGGCCACCATAAGTGTGACCTGTGGGGCTGTTGACTAAGTACGCATTTCTTTCACTTGTGTGTGTGTGTTCAAAATTAACATGATCATTAAAGCTGGTAATGATCTTACAACGTGTTAGCATTTCTTGATGTCTTTGAGTAGAGACTTTTAAAAAATCCCGTCCAACGCTACAATATACAATACAGTACAAGACAATATAATAGACACCATACAATATAATTTACACAATACAGTACAATCCAATATAATATACACAATACAATATAATATACACAATACAGTACAATACAATATAATATACACCATACAGTACAATATAATATAATATATACAATACAGTACAATACAATATAATATACACAATATAATATAATATACACAATACAGTACAATACAATATAATATACACAATATAATATAATGTACACAATACAGTACAATACAATATAATATAATTTACACAATACAGTACAATACAATATAATATACACAATACAGTACAATACAATATAATATACACAATCCAATATAATATACACAATACAGTACAATACAATATAATATACACAATCCAATATAATATACACAATACAGTACCATCCAATATAATATACACCATACAATATAATATACACAATACAGTACAATCCAATATAATATACACAATCCAATATAATATACACAATACAGTACAATCCAATATAATATACACAATACAATATAATATACACCATACACAATACAATATAATATACACAATACAATATAATATACACAAAACAATATACACAATACAGTACAATATAATATACACCATACAATATAATACACACAATACAGTACAATATAATATACACCATACAATATAATACACACAATACAGTACAATGCAACATAATATACACAATAAAGTACAATACAATATAATATACACAATACAGCACAATACAATATAATATACACAATACAGTACAATACAATATAATATACACCATAAAATATAATATACACAATACAGCACAATCCAAGATAATATACACAATACAGTACAATCCAATATAATATACACAATACAGTACAGTACAGTATAATATATACAATACAGTACAATACAATATAATAGACACCATACAATATAATTTACACAATACAGTACAATCCAATATAATATACACAATCCAATATAGTATACACAATACAGTACAATACAATATAATATACACCATACAGTACAATATAACATAATATACAAAATACAGTACAATACAATATAATATACACAATATAATATAATGTACACAATACAGTATAATATACACAATATAATATAATGTACACAATACAGTACAATACAATATAGTATACACAATATAATATAATGTACACAATACAGTACAATACAATATAGTATACACACTATAATATAATGTACACAATACAGTACAATACAATATAATATACACAATATAATATAATATACACAATACAGTACAATACAATATAATATACACCATACAGTACAATATAATATAATGTACACAATACAGTACAATACAATATAATATACACAATATAATATAATGTACACAATACAGTATAATATACACAATATAATATAATGTACACAATACAGTACAATACAATATAGTATACACAATATAATATAATGTACACAGTACAGTACAATACAATATAATATACACAATATAATATAATGTACACAATACAGGGTGTACCCGCCTTCCGCCCGATTGTAGCTGAGATAGGCGCCAGCGCCCCCCGCATCCCCAAAAGGGAATAAGCGGTAGAAAATGGATGGATGGACAATACAGTACAATACAACATAATATACACAATATAATATAATGTAGACAATACAGTACAATATTATGTAAAATACATGATACAGTACATACCAGAATGTTGCCACTAATGTGAATTCCTGGTTCATGAAGGCTGTGCTGAATATTCTTCCCTGCATGACGCAGAAACACACTTTGCTTCATACACTTTTGCAACATGCTTAAAGAATACCATTCTTTTCTGAAGCTGTGGATATCATTCCAGTGCAGCCTCTCCACTAAAGTATCATTTCTTAGTCACAGTTACTTAAGTTCTTATTGGACTCCACATCTAACATTTAATTTGTAGCGTTGGTGAGTGTGTCCAAGCAGGTGTCCTCAGGTGGGAGACACCAGCCAAGCCAGGAGTCTTACTGTTTGTCCTCTCGACCACTCTGTCTTACATCCTTACTGTTTGTCTTCTCGACCACTCTGTCTTACATCCTTACTGTTTGTCTTCTCGACCACTCTGTCTTACATCCTTACTGTTTGTCCTCCCGACCACTCTGTCTTACATCCTTACTGTTTGTCCTCTCGACCACTCTGTCTTACATCCTTACTGTTTGTCCTCCCGACCACTCTGTCTTACATCCTTACTGTTTGTCCTCTCGACCACTCTGTCTTACATCCTTACTGTTTGTCCTCTCGACCACTCTGTCTTACATCCTTACTGTTTGTCCTGTCGACCACTCTGTCTTACGGCCTTACTGTTTGTCCTCTTGACCACTCACTCTTACGGCCTTACTGTTTGTCCTCCCGACCACTCTGTGTTACATCCTTACTGTTTGTCCTCCCGACCACTCTGTCTTACGGCCTTACTGTTTGTCCTCTCGACCACTCTGTCTTGCATCCTTACTGTTTGTCCTCTCGACCACTCTGTCTTACGGCCTTACTGTTTGTCCTCCCGACCACTCTGTGTTACATCCTTACTGTTTGTCCTCCCGACCACTCTGTCTTACGGCCTTACTGTTTGTCCTCCCGACCACTCTGTCTTACGGCCTTACTGTTTGTCCTCTCGACCACTCTGTCTTGCATCCTTACTGTTTGTCCTCTCGACCACTCTGTCTTACATCCTTACTGTTTGTCCTCCCGACCACTCTGTCTTACGGCCTTACTGTTTGTCCTCTCGACCACTCTGTGTTACATCCTTACTGTTTGTCCTCTCGACCACTCTGTCTTACATCCTTACTGTTTGTCCTCTCGACCACTCTGTCTTACATCCTTACTGTTTGTCCTCCCGACCACTCTGTGCAGCGCTCGTCTCTCCTTCTCTCCCCATTCCTTACTGTTTGTCCTCCCGACCACTCTGTCTTACGGCCTTACTGTTTGTCCTCTCGACCACTCTGTGTTACATCCTTACTGTTTGTCCTCTCGACCACTCTGTCTTACATCCTTACTGTTTGTCCTCTCGACCACTCTGTCTTACATCCTTACTGTTTGTCCTCCCGACCACTCTGTCTTACGGCCTTACTGTTTGTCCTCTCGACCACTCTGTGTTACATCCTTACTGTTTGTCCTCTCGACCACTCTGTCTTACATCCTTACTGTTTGTCCTCCCGACCACTCTGTGCAGTGCTCGTCTCTCCTTCTCTCCCCATTCCTTACTGTTTGTCCTCTCGACCACTCTGTGTTACGGCCTTACTGTTTATCCTCCTGACCACTCTGTCTTACATCCTTACTGTTTGTCCTCCCGACCACTCTGTGTTACATCCTTACTGTTTGTCCTCTCGACCACTCTGTCTTACGGCCTTACTGTTTGTCCTCTTGACCACTCTGTCTTACGGCCTTACTGTTTGTCCTCCCGACCACTCTGTGTTACATCCTTACTGTTTGTCCTCTCGACCACTCTGTCTTACGGCCTTACTGTTTGTCCTCCCGACCACTCTGTGTTACATCCTTACTGTTTGTCCTCTCGACCACTCTGTCTTACGGCCTTACTGTTTGTCCTCCCGACCACTCTGTCTTACGGCCTTACTGTTTGTCCTCCCGACCACTCTGTGTTACATCCTTACTGTTTGTCCTCTCGACCACTCTGTCTTACGGCCTTACTGTTTGTCCTCCCGACCACTCTGTGTTACATCCTTACTGTTTGTCCTCTCGACCACTCTGTCTTACATCCTTACTGTTTGTCCTCTCGACAACTCTGTCTTACATCCTTACTGTTTGTCCTCTCGACCACTCTGTCTTACGGCCTTACTGTTTGTCCTCCCGACCACTCTGTGCAGCGCTCGTCTCTCCTTCTCTCCTCCTCGCCCCGGCTGATAGATATCTTCTCTGAGAGTTATTACTTGATTTTTGATTTGCTCAGGCTGTTTCCCCTCAGCTGCGACTCCAGCCCGTCATGCTGTGATTGCTTTTGACATTTTAATAAGAAGCGTTCCCGCGCTGAACCCCGGTGCCCCCCCGACTCAATGTGCTCGGAATCACAACAACATCCGGCACGGACCGGAGGAGAGTCGCCGTAAACAGTCTACTGATATCAACGTTTACCTTTCACACACCCGGCACACTTTTTAGAAGATGACCTGGACTTGATAGAGAGACACTTTTTGACACACGTATGTATATTTTTTTTTCTTCAAAATCGCAGGATTTTCGCAATCCCTCGTAAACTTCTCTGTCTGCCTTTCGGCCAGAGTGAGTTCTTGTCCGGTGTGTTGCTGAGCGTTCAAAACGGCAGAGAAAAAAGTCTGAGGTGAAGCAAACAGTTCTTGTGCCTCACGATAGGGGCGCTCATGGTCAGAGACATACGATGGCGTAAGCAAGTCAAGTGCTGCAGCGAGTAACATGTTTTGTGTTTTCGTTGAGCCATCAAAACAGCAGAGAAAAATGTCTTAGGTGAGCCAAATACTTATTTTCCACCATAATTTATAAATAAATAAACGTATAAACGTATATGTATATACATATATATGTATACATATTTGTATATACACTATACTACCAGCCATCCAAATGATGAGAATCAGGTGTCCTAATCACTTAGCCCGGTGTATCAAATCAAGCACTTAGGCAATGAGACTGTTTCTACAAACATTTGTGAAAGAAAACGCCGCGCTCAGTGATTTCCAGCATGGAACTGTCACATAATTCCCACAATGTGCAACAAATCTTGTTGTGAAATGTCCTCGCTCCTACATATTCCCAAATCAACTTCATTATAAGGAAAGTGAAGAGTTTGGGAACAACAGCAACTCAGCCAGGAAGTGGTTGGCCAAATAAACTGCCAGAGAGGTCAGCATAGTGCAAAGACTTTCTGCACAGTCAGTTGCTACAGAGATCCAAACTTCATGTGACCTTTCAATTAGCCCACCTACAGTACAAAGAGAGATTCATGAAATGGGTTTCCATGGCCGAGCGGCTGCATCTAAGCCATACATCACCAAGTCCAATGTAAAGTGTGGGATGCAGTGGTGTAAAGCACGTCACCACTGGACTCTAGAGCAGTGGAGACGCCTTCTTTGGAGTGATGAATCACACTTTTCCATCTGGCAATCTGATGGACCAGTCTGGGTTTGGAGGTCACCAGTAGAACGCTACATTACGGACTGCATTGTGCCGAGTGTGAAAATTAGTGGAGGAGGAACTATGGTGTGGGGTTGCTTTGCAGGAACTGGGCTTGGCCTCTTAGTTCCAGTGAAAGCAACTTTGAATGCTCCAGGATACCAAAACATTTTGGATTAATTCCATGCTCCCAACCTTGTGGGAACAGTTTGGGGCGGGCCTCTTCCTCTTCCAACATGACTGCACCAATGCACAAAGCAAGGTCCATAAAGACATGGATGACAGAGTCTGGTGTGGATGAACTTGACTGGCCTGCACAGAGTCCTGACCTGAACCCGATAAAACACCTTTTGGGATGAATTAGAACAGAGACTGAGAGCCAGGCCTTCTAAACCAACATCAGTGTGTGACCTCACCAATGCGCTTTTGGGAGAATGGTGGGAACATTGTTATAAACACACTCCGCAACCTTTTGGACAGCCTTCCCAGAGGAGTTGAAGCTGTAATAGCTGCAAAAGGTCATATTGAACCCGATGGGTTAGGAATGGGATGACACTTCAAGTTCATATGTGAGTCAATGCAGGTGGATCCCATATGCACAGAAACCGGTACCGTTAGGGAAGACCAGTTGGTTTTGCATGGGAGGTACCCCTTAAAATTGCAAAATAACTCGGAATAATAACCATTACAATTCCTTTTTTTATTATTTCTCACAAACATACAACCACAGCTGTACTTAATTTTAGCTTTGCCAAAATTTTAGGCAACATTTTTTGCAATTTTAGTGTAGCGAGTGCGTACAGAATGGATACCATAAGGATATGCCCGATTTAGAGACAAGCTAAACACCCAAATAGCGAGATGACACGTCATGCCGTGCACGGGTTTTGCAGCACGGGGTGCAGAATTATGTATTGACTGTCGTAAATAACGTTGTTACTTTTTTTCAGAATCAATGCTTTCAAAAGCTGGTATCTAATTTATCACCGGGATAGCGAAATATACAACATGTATCAGCCAAGATTATTCATCTATCAAGTGTGTAAATTATCCCTCGGTATCACCTCGTCCTCAAACTCATCATTTACTGCAGGGAGTGCAAGATAATCCCCAGCCTCTAGACCAGGGGTAGGGAACCTATGGCTCTAGAGCCAGATGTGGCTCTTTTGATGTCTGCATCCGGCTCTCTGATAAATCTGAGCTGACGTTGCTTAACACGATAAGTAATGAATAATTCCACTTGTAATCACAGTGTTAAAAATAACGTTCAAAATATAAAACATTCTCATGCATTTTTAATCTGTCCATCCGTTTTCTACCACACCTGTTCAAGAAGTTGCGTTATTGGTAAGAAGTGATTTATTTATTATTGGTTAGTGTGGGGCTTGCCCTCCTGGGGGTTCTTCAGACCACCAAGCATCGACATGAGAGCCTGTTTTAGGGTTACAATATTGTTTTATTTTTCAATAAGTCTCTCAGTTGCTTTCCAGCAATTGTATTTCCAGCCCCAACCCAGTCTGTCCTCCTGGCTGCTGCTTATAACAGAGCGACAGGTGATTAGATAACAAGGCCCAGGCGGGCCATCTACGCACCTGTCGCTGCAGGCCTGCAGGCCACGCTCCTCCACAGTTAGCTTCAGAATAACAATGTTAATACAAAGAACAAGAGACCTATTATACTCTAGAAATGTTGGTCTTACTTAAAAATGCATGTGTTTAGTTGTGTTCAGTGTTAAAAAAAATATTATATGGCTCTTACGGAAATATATTTTAAAATATTTGGCTTTTTGGCTCTCTCAGCCAAAAAGGTTCCCGACCCCTGCTCTATACACACATTTACATATATATATATATATATATATATATATATATATATATATATATATATATATATATATATATATATATATATATATATATATATATATATATGTATATATATATAGGTAGAGAAGATTTATACTTGCACACATGCCTCCCCGCCAGATAACTGGACAGCGAAGATGCACAACTTCACTGACGATAGTGAAACATACGCAACTTTCGCCATTTTTTTCCCAGCCAGCCAAATAATATAAACCACGGCATTGCGGTTCTGTAAATCACTGATCCGGGATTATGCGCTTCTTGATAAAGTAGTGCTTACATACTATATTACATTGGCTGCAGGTTGTTTACTGGCTCAGCCGCCGAGACCAAGCTGCATCTGCCTTCTCCTGACGGGCCTCTTAGTGCAGGGGCGTCCTAACTTGTCTGACTGGGCTAAAAATAATGTGTTTGAGGGCCATAAACCTGCATGTTAACTAGCTATGTGTATATATGTATATATATATATATATATATATATATATATGTATATATATATATATATATATATATATATATATATATATATATATATATATATATGCATATATATATATATATATATATATACATATATATATATGTATATATATATATATGTGTATATGTTTTTAAATTATGGTGGAAAATAAGTATTTGGTCAACCAATCAAACCTCTCACTGATAGAAGGAGGTTTTGGCTCAAAATTTCTCGATACATGGCCCCATTCATTCTTTCCTTAAAGGGGAACATTATCACAAATTCAAAAGGGTTAAAAACAATAAATTTATTTTTTTTTCAAATTTTTACCATTCCCGGAATATCCCTAAATATCCCTACACTAATCGATGTTAGCATCGATTAGCGTAGCATGTTAGCATCGATTAGCTGGCAGTCACGCCGCGACCAAATATGTCTGACTAGCACATAAGTCAACATCAACAAAACTTACCTTTGTGATTTCGTTGACTTTATTGTTGCAAATGCATCTGCAGGTTATCCATACATCTCTGTGCCATGTCTGTCATCGCCGGTAAAATGTGGAGACACTATAGCACATCCAATGGGGGTCTGGCGGCAGACACTTTCGCATCTTCGGTGCAACTTGAATCCCTCCCTGTTAGTGTTGTTACACCCTCCGACAACACACCGACGAGGCATGATGTCTCCAAGGTTCCAAAAAATAGTCGGTCCCGGAATATCCCTAAATAAAGCTTTAAAGTGCCTTATTTTCGCTATCTTCGAAACCACTATCCATTTCCCGGTGAAGTCATACAGTGCTGGCAATGTAAACAAACAATGGCGGGTACCACAGCAAGATATAGTGATATTAGCTCGGATTCAGACTCGGATTTCAGCGGCTTAAGTATTCAACAGATTACACATGTATTGAAACGGATGGTTGGAGTATGAAAGTATTGAAGAAGAAACTGAAGCTATTGAGCGAGTAGCTATTGACGCTATTCATAGCCATAGCATGGCCGAATAGCTGCGTTAGCATCGCCGGTAAAATGTGCGGACCAAACGATCAGGACTTTTGCATTTTGTGACACTGGAGCAACTTAAATCCGTCGATTGGTAAGTGTTTTTTTCGCATTAAATGTGGGTGGAAGTAAACGTAATATAGTTGCAAATGCATCTGCAGGTTATCCATACATCTCTGTCCCATGTCTGCTTTAGCACCGCCGGTAAATAGCATGTTAGCATCGATTAGCGTAGCATGTTAGCCTCGATTAGCTGGCAGTCAACATCAACAAAACTCACCTTTGTGAATTTGTTGACTTTATCATTGCAAATGCATCTGCAGGTTATCCATAAATCTCTGTACCATGTCTGCTTTAGCACCACCGGTAAATAGCATGTTAACATCGATTAGCGTAGCATGTTAGCATCGATTAGCTGGCAGTCACGCCGTGACCAAATATGTCTGATTAGCACATAAGTCAACATCAACAAAACTCACCTTTGTGATTTCGTTGACTTTATCGTTGCAAATGCATCTGCAGGTTATCCATACATCTCTGTGCCATGTCTGCTTTAGCACCGCTGGTGAATAGCATGTTAGCATCGATTAGCATAGCATGTTAGCATCGATTAGCTGGTAGTCACGCCGTGACCAAATATGTCTGATTAGCACATAAGTCAACATCAACAAAACTCACCTTTGTGATTTTGTTTACTTTATCGTTGCAAATGCATTTGCAGGTTATCCATACATCTCTGTGCCATGTCTGTCATCGCCGGTCAAATGTGGAAACACTTTGGCACATCCAATGGGGGTCTGGCGGCAGACACTTTCGCATCTTCGGTGCAACTTGAATCCCTCCCTGTTAGTGTTGTTACACCCTCCGACAACACACCAACGAGGCATGATGTCTCCAAGGTTCCAAAAAATCGTCGAAAAAACGGAAAATAACAGAGCTGAGACCTGTTTGTAATGTGTAGAAAATGAAAATGTTGGCTGTATTACCTCGGTGACGTCACGTTTTGACGTCATCGCCACCAGAGAAATAAACAGAAAGGCGTTTAATTCTCCAAAATTCACCCATTTAGAGTTCGGAAATCGGTTGAAAAAATATATGTTCTTTTTTCTGCACCATCAAGGTATATATTGACGCTTACATAGGTCTGCTGATAATGTTCGCCTTTAACACGGATCAATCGTCCTGTCCCCTTAGCAGAAAAACAGCCCCAAAGCATGATGTTTCCACCCCCATGCTTCACAGTAGGTATGGTGTTCTTGGGATGCAACTCAGTATTCTTCTTCCTCCAAACATGACGAGTTGACCAACTGTATTTAGTGACAGTGGTTTTCTGAAGTGTTCCTGAGACCATGTGGTGATATCCTTTAGAGATTGATGTGGGTTTTTGATACAGTGCCGTTTGAGGGATGGAAGGTCACGGTCATTCAATGTTGGTTTCCGGCCATGCCGCTTACGTGGAGTGATTTCTCCAGACTCTCTGAACCTTTTGATGATATTATGGAGCGTAAATGTTGAAATCCCTAAATTTCTTGCAATTGCACTTTGAGAAAGGTTGTTCTTAAACTGTTTGACTATTTGCTCACACAGTTGTGGACAAAGGGGTGTACCTCGCACCATCCTTTCTTGTGAAACACTGAGCATTTTTTGGGAAGCTGTTTTTATAGCCAATCATGGCACCCACCTGTTCCCAATTAGCCTGCACACCTGTGGGATGTTCCAAATAAGTGTTTGATGATCATTCTTCAACTTTATCAGTATTTATTACCATTTTTTTCAACTTCTTTTTCACGTGTTGCTGGCATCATATTCTAAAGTTAATGATTATTTGCAAAAAACAAACAAAAATGTATCAGTTTGAACATCAAATATGTTGTCTTTGTAGCATATTCAACTGAATATGCGTTGAGAAGGATTTGCAAATCATTGTATTCCGTTTAGGTCCTCTCCAAGGTTTCTCATAGTCATCATTGTCACCGACATCCCACTGGGTGTGTTTTCCTTGCCCTTATGTGGGCTCTAGCGAGGATGTTGTTGTGGTTTGTGCAGCCCTTTGAGACACTAGTGATTTAGGGCTAAATAAATAATCATTGATTGATCTATATTTACATCTAACACAATTTCCCAACTCATATGGAAATGGGGTTTGTATCCATCCATTTTCTACCGCTTATTCCCTTTCGGGGTCGCGGGGGTACTGGCGCCTATCTCAGCTACAATCGGGCGGAACGGGGTTTGTATGAAAGATAAAACACTGAATATTGACAAGATATGAACGTCGCTCACCCTTTTCTATCGACATATTTTACAATCTAGCAAAACCCAATAAAAATGCAAACAAACACAGCCAATTATGAACGTGAAGGGTCACTAAGCTTCAGAACTGTGTTGTAAAAATCTCCTTTGCGTCTGTCCCCGACACTCTCAGGAAACACCCTGTGGAAACGCTCCCCACCCACACTGCTTGGTGCCTCGTCACTTATATTACCATAGTAACTAATTAAATGTCCATATAACGTGTTACTTACTGCAAACGGACTATTCCGGACAGGACTTGAAGGTAGGAACATGATTTAATTTTGACTGTCAAATAGGTAGGAACAAAAAGGCGTACAAGGCCAAGACACAACTTAGCGCAGGAAACAAAAGCTATCTCTTTGAATAAGCTATGGACAGGACAAAAACTCACGAACTGTGGCATGGACAAAGAAAAACTTCCTTGGCAAGGCATGAAGCAAACAATGGCATGACACATGCACTGACGCCAGGCTGCCGGACAGACGAAGACAGGCTTAAATACTGCTCTCTTGACTAGAGACAGGTGTGTCCCGAATGCAAAAGGCAGGTGAAAAATCACAAGTTGTCTTGGAAACTAAAACAAACAAGAGTGCATAAAAACAGGGACTAATGGAGTTTTAAAACTAACAAATCTGAGTTTTTCTATTATTTGGGAGTAGGTTATTATTAATTCTTCATCTAAACGGGAAGATATAAACATCCCACCAGACGGCATCACATTGAGAGCAGACATTGCACAGTAGGTGATTATTTCCTTATGTCTGAAGTTAGTTTTTCTTGTTTAGCACTTAGCAGTACTGCTACATTATACTTAGTGTTTCACTAAAGCTGCAAACTAAAAAAAATAGGTCCTCCTCATTATATTCAGGCTCAAAATAAAGGGCTCTGGATCACCATTTGTCTCAAAGTAGTCGTGTTTATCTTAGTAGTGTTGTTGCTGTTGAAGGAAATAGTGAACTTTGGGATGTGTCTGTGAAATTAATATGTCATCATATGCTTGAAATGATCGAAATAGGTAAATATTAAATTTTATTATGAATACATGACATACCGTATATACTTACATCATGTATATATTACATGTTATTATGAATGTTACTACATAAATGATAAATGGGTTGTACTTGTATAGCGCTAGTGCTGCTGCATGATACTTATTGTTTCACTAAAGCTGCATCTCTGCATTACTCAGCTTCTAAAACTTCAAAGCGAGATCATCCTCCTTATATTCAGGCTCAAAATGAAGGGTTCTGGATCACCATTTGTCTAAAAGTAGTCGTGTTTATCTTAGTAGTGTTGTTGCTGCTGAAGGAAATAGTGAAAGTCGGGATGTGTCTGAGGACAAACAATAAAACACCTTTTCAGTTTTTTAACCAAACTATTTGCATTATGGCCGTGGGCGAAGAAAAATCCACAAATGAGCCGCACCGTTTTGTAAGCCGCAAGGTTCAAAGCGTACGGGGGGATGTGGCTTATAGTCCGGAATTTTGGGTGGTTACATCAATTAAAGGATTAATCAAAGCAAGATAATAAAAAACCCAATTTTAGGTCCGTAGATGGCGAGAAAGATACAAAAAAAATCCACAAATTTCAGGCCACCAATTTTTTTTTAATTTTACTTCAAAGTAGGTTATGATTAATTCGTCATCTAAACGGGAAGATATAAACATCCCATCAGACGGCATCCCAGCGAGAGCAGACATCGTACAGTAGGTGATAGTTGTTTGTAGTTTGTTTTTCTTGTTTAGTACTTAGCATGATGCTTAGTTAGTGTTTCACTAAAGATGCAAATTTAAAAAACTAGGTCCTCCTTGTATTCAGGCTCCAAAATAAAGGGTTCTGGATCACCATTTGTCTCAAAGTAGTCGTGTTTTTCTTATTAGTGTTGTTTCTACTGAAGGAACTAGTGAAAACGATAAAACACCTTTTTAGTTGCTTGTTTTTTTTTTTCTTTTTAATATTTGCATTATGGCCGTAAGCGAAGAAAAACCCACAAATTAGCCGCACCGTTTTATAAACTGCAGGGTTCAAAGCGTACAGGGAAAAAAATAACAGTTTATAATCTGGAATTTTGGGTAGTACCACTCATTAAAGGATTAATCAAAGCAAGAGAATATAAAACCCAAGCCACTAATTTCTATTTTCTGTTACTTCGGAGTAGATTATGATTAGTTCTTCATCTAAACGGGAATATATTAACATTTCATCAGACGGCATCCCAGTAAGAGCAGACATTGTACAGTAGGTGATTGTTGTTTGTAGTTTGTTTTTCTTGTTTAGTACTTAGCATGATGCCTAGTGTTTCACCAAAGCTGCAAACTTCAAAACTAGATCATCCTCCTTATATTCAGGCTCAAAATAAAGGGTTCTGGATCACCATTTATCTCAAAGTATTTGTGTTTATCTTAGTAGTGTTGTTGTTACTGAAAGAAGTAGTGAAAACGATAGAAACACCTTTTCAGGTGTTTGTTTTTTTGCGTTATGGCCATGAGCGAAATAAAATCCACAAATTAGCCGCACCGTTTTATAAGCCGCAGGGTTCAAAGCGTACGGGGGGAAAAAATCTGGTTGTTACACTCATTAAAGGAGTAATCAAAGCAAGAGAATATAAAACCAAGCTTTTTATTTTTTTGCAGCTCGAAACACAACCTATATGAGCAGCAAACTATTAACAGTAAATATGTGTTGTTGTTCTCCATTATATTTTGGCGTGCCTGGGAAGGGGTCTCGCATGACTGGCCCCATCTGTCTGCAAGATAAAGCACCTGTCCGTCTTGCTTTCTGTACTGTTCCCCGCAGCATCTCATCAGATATCCCAGCGAGTACCACAGGGGTCCATTTACTCTCTCATGAAAGCGCCGCTCCCTTGCCACTTGGCAACAAAATCATTCCATAAACAAAGATAAAAGTTGCAGTGTCTTCCTCTCGTAAAAAAAAAAAAAAAAAAAAAAAAGCCTTATGGGGAAAATTACGCCTTGTAAGCAAACTCCACTTTGCCCCAATAAGAGTTAGTTCCTGCCTCTCAAAGTTGTCCACAATGCGGCGTAGTCATCTCCCCCTGACACTATTCTCTCTTGCAGCTGAGGAAGGCGGTGATGGACCACATCTCCGACTCCTTCCTGGAGACCAACGTTCCTCTGCTGGTGCTCATCGAAGCGGCCAAGAGCGGGAACGAGAAGGAGGTGAAGGAGTACGCCCAGGTCTTCCGTGAACACGCCAACAAGCTGGTGGAGGTCAGTCATGAATGTTACATACGTGTGGTCTCCCTGCACAAACACCTACCTTCTTACTCACCGAGTGCTGTGGACATATCATGGAGTCAGGTGGGGGCGTTGTTGGAGGCGAGGTTAAGAGGGGAGTAGTATATTTACAGTTGGAATTCACCAAGTCATGTATTTATATATATATATATATATATATATATATATATATATATATATATATATATATATATATATATATATATATATATATATATATATATATGTATGTGTGGGAAAAATCATAAGACTACTTTATCTCTACAGAACTGTTTCATGAGAGGTTCCCTCAATCTCCTGATGATTGAGGGAACCCCTCATGAAACAATTCTGTAGAGATGAAGTAGTCTTGTGATTTTTCCCACACATACATATTGCGCTCTACCACGGTATCGAGCACTATTCTCTGGATAATCCAATCAAGATATATATATATATATATATATATATATATATATATACATATATATATATATATATATATGTATATATATATGTATAAATACTTGACTTTCAGTGAATTCTAGCTATATATTTATACATCTATTTTATTATATATATATATATATATATATATATATATATTAGAGATGCGCGGATAGGCAATTATTTCATCCGCAACCGCATCACAAAAGTCGTCATCCACCCGCCATCCACCCGAACCAACATTTTATCAAAACCACAACCGCCCGCCACCCGGACGTTGTTATATATCTAATATAGACCAGTGGTCCCCAACCTTTTTGTATTTGCGGACCAGTCAACGCTTAATAATTTGTCCCGCGGCCCAGGGGAGGGGGGGTGGGTCCTTTTTTTTTCCTTTGTCATGAAAAAGGGAAGTTTTTGTCATGGGAGGTTTTTTGTGGTTGGTGCACTGATTGTAAGTGTATATTGTGTTTTTTATGTTGATTTAATAAAAAAGAAAAAAATAAATAAATGAATATTTATTTAATTCATTTTTTTATAAAAATTAATAAAAAAATCTTCTGCGGCCCGGTGGTTGGGGACCACTGATATAGACAATGCAAGGAATGGCTTTCTTGAACTGATTTATTTGAAGGCTTCCTTTCCCTTCAACTTCACCGTGAAAACTGTAATAAATAAAGCACGTTACAAACGTAAAAATAATAAAATGCACAGCATGTGTATCAAACATTTTACCAAGTAAAATACCAACAAATGACAAACAAATACTTCGTTGGCCTGCATGCTTCTTTAAGGAGGAAAATGTGATCTTCTGGCTCTTATAGCCCAAATGCTTTAAGTCCTTGTGACACTTTTTAGTCTTTCTCCCTTCTCATTGCATCAAAAAAATGTGTACTCATACCCGGAAGTAGCTTCCTTGCATCCGTCCACAGACCAAACGAGACACTTCAAAATAAAAGTATGCCCACATACTGTTTCAAAGAATGCTGCTCCTTTTTCGTATGTGGGTAACAACATTGAACTATTTATAAATGGTTGATTTCTATAGGCTAGTAAGATAAAGTGTTGTAGCTGACAAGTTTGGGCTAGCTTGCTTCTGCAGCCTTCATCAGAGGTGTCACGTGATGTTAGCGTGACGTTGTCTGTGTCGTGTTTTATGGATTGTACCATCAAGTGTTGTCAGGTACAACACTTTACCTACTAGCCTATAGAAATCAACCATTTATAAATACATGTCAGTAGGCTAAATGACTACATTGTTGAGTTAAGGGTTGAATTGTCCATCCTTGTTCTATTCTCTGTCACTATTTTTCTAAGCATGCTGAACACCCTCTCTGATGATGCATTGCTGTGTGGCACGCAGAAAAGTGCTTTCATCAAATGCACTAGAGTCTAGAATCTTCCATATTCGTCTCCTTGTTGTGTACGCAGTTGTGCACTGCACTCGCTAAAAGCCGTAGATGTTATTGTCACATATGCATGTACAGTAGATGTCAGTATTGTCCTGTTTAAGAGTGTCACAACATTGCTGTTCACGGCAGACAACCTGCTTTATGGTAGACGGAAACGTGACTGCTGTTGTTGTGTGTTGTTACCATGCTGGGAGGACTTTAATGAAACTGCCTAACAATAAACCCACATAAGAAACCAAGAACTCGCCCTTGATCATTCTACAGTTGTAACGTCATTGGGCAGACACGCTGTTTATATTGTGGGAAAGCGGACGTGAAAACAGGCTGTCCTCACTCAGGTCCGCATGGAGCTGGAGGGGGCGTGGCCTCCAACTCCACCTGAATTTGGGGAGATTTTCGGGAGAAAATTTGTCCCGGGAGGTTTTCGGGAGAGGCGCTGATTTTTGGGAGTCTCCCGGAAAATCTGGGAGGGTTGGCAAGTATGGCATACACCTGTAAAGAACATCATGTCATGGCTGTCTTGAGTTTCCAATCATTTCTACAACTCTTATTTTTGTGTGATGTAGTGATTGGAGCACATACTTGTTGCTCACTAAAAACATTCATGAAGTTTGCTTCTTTTATGAATTTTTTATGGCTTTACTGAAAATGTCAAAAGTATACATACAGCAATGTTAATATTTGCTTACATGTCCCTTGGCAAGTTTGACTGCAATAAGGCGCTTTTGGTCGCCATCCACAAGCTTCTGCTTACATTTTTCACCACAAAATTGCTGCAGTTCAGCAAAATGTTTGGCTTCTCTGACATGGACTTGTTTCTTCAGCATTGTCCACACCTTTAAAGGGGAACATTATCACCTATTTAAGCATCAATATGTACCTTGATGTTGCAGTAAAAAGATCATATGTTTTTTAACCGATTTCCAAACACTAAAAGGGTGAATTTAGCGATTTAGACGCCTTTCAATTGATAGCCTGTCGAGCGATGACCTTTCACCCGTGACGTCACAACATGAAGCAATCCGCCATTTTCTCAATCTTATTACACGCACCGAGTCGAATCAGCTCTGTTATTTTTCCGATATCCACACCAGAATGTGTGGATATCCTGCGACATTTAAAGCAGATGCATTTCCAACAATAAAGTCAACGAAATCTGCAATATTGGAAAATAGACCACCACTGAATCTGCCCGAGTGCCACGGGAGCTATTCAGAGACGACGGCAGTCTCTTCCCGCAGACGAGCGAGGTGAACCCCCTGGATATGATTTATGCCGCTTCTTTTTCTGTCTCATTTTGTCCACCAAACTTATAACGTTGTGCATGAATGCACAAAGGTGAGTTTTGTTGATGTTATTGACTTATGTGGCATGTGCTAATCAGACATATTTGGTCATGGCATGACTGCAAGCTAATCGATGCTAACATGCTATTTACGCTAGCTGTATATACATATTGCTTCATTTGTAGCTATATTTGCATCCAGCCTTTCCCTCCACCCACATTTAATGCCAAACAAACACATACCAATCGTTGGTTAGAAGGCGATCGCCGAATTTGTCCTTGCTTCCTCGCGTGCCGCTGTCTGTCGTGATATGGCTCAATAGCTTCAGTTTTTTCTTTCATTTCGTTGTGGCTAATCTGTTGAATCGCTTACGCCGCTGAAATCCGAGTCTGAATCCGAGCTATTATGCTATACCTTTCTGTGCTATCCGCCATGTTTGTGTTTGTGTGGTCACGCTGTGACGTCACAGGATAATTGACGGGTGGATATAACGAAGGTTAAAATTAGGCACTTTGAAGCTGTTTTTCGGGATATTACATGATGGGTAAAATTTTGAGAAAAAATTTGAAAAATAAAATAAGCCACTGGGAACTGATTTTTATTGGTTTTAACCATTCAGAAATTGTGGTAATGTTCCCCTTTAAAATCCTTAATGCTAGCCTGATTTAGCCATTCCTTTACCACTTTTGAGGTCATTGTCCTGTTGGAACACCCAACTGCGCCCAAGACCCAACCTCCGGGCTAATGATTTTAGCTTGTCCTGAACAATTCAGAGCTAATCCTCTGTGACAAACTCTCACCACTCCGGTTCCATGGACCACCATAGATATACATTACGTCGAGCAGTTTGTGACTTTCAGTTTGTGACTTTTGTTTTACTATTTCAAAAAACCTTTCAGCTTTCGCTTTTCATCCGGCCGCATCTGCGTCTTCCTCCAGCTCTCTTCCTCTTCCACGTTCACTCCTGATGGATATACATATATATATATATATATATATATATATATATATATATATATATATATATATCTATATATATATATCTATATATATATATATGAAGAGTTCATACGCAAAAACCGATAAACGGCATTTTGATAAAGTTTAGCCCAGCCTCTGTAATATATAGTCCGCCACTTCTATTGTGGTATACCAAAATCAATTTGTTTGCAAATGCGGACAAATGCCGCTTTTAACGTCATTTAGTTCAGCGATTTATTGCAAGAGCCGATAAGCGCCATGGATCATCTACCACAAAAGCCGATATATCCGTTTGCCCAACCAGCGCTGCAGTACGGGATCACGTGACAAACAAAATGGCGGCGTGCATGGACTCACTCAGTGTTGTTATCCACGCATGAATAATTTGGAAGCTTCTCCTGTGAACACTGTTAAGACAGCGAAAAAAACTGACCTGTTGAAGTTATTTGATGTTGGTGCTAGCACGCGTGTCCGTGAGTTTTACACCGCTGCGTTAAACGATGTTGTCGAGCATGGAGCTAATGTCGATATGATGTTATCTGCACAGGAGTGTTTTTGATAGGCAAACCAGGTTGAGCATTTGTGGTTGTTTTATTAATAAAACATTGTCTTCATTGCAACACTGTTTTTTTTGGTTTTTTCATTTTGTGCTGAAAAGCACGAGGTAAATATGTGAGGTCACAGTTCCAAAAAAGCATGTCCGGTTAGCAAGTACGAAAAAACAATGTTCGCAGGGACAGCTAGATTTATACGTACCAAGGGATCGAAACTGTTAAATAATGAAGTAAAGAAATGTGAAACGTTGTTACGTTGAAATGTGGCTTTCGATACATTTCACGTTCTGTTTTTCTCTCTATCTTTATATTGAATATTATGCGAAATAACGACCGCAAAGAAAACGATTTTGGAGATATCTGTTTTTGCGACATATCATAATTTGGATATATCTGCTTTTGACGTAAAACCACATCAGACACTCTTACTTGAAAGCCATTCATTACATCAGCATTTCTTAAAAGTTTAGGCTTTCATGACTTGCTTATGTTGATATTAAATAAACCATTGTACACTTGTACATGTACCGGCAACACCAGCAGGCAGAAAATCGTTAATATACAGAATCGGTCAAAATGGATTTATCTGCTTTTGCATATGAACTCTTCATATATATATATATATATATATATACACATATTTAAGAGTTATTTTTTTATAGTCATATTTGAAATAACTACTGTTTTCCATTTGTACTTGTGGACTGCTCCCTGGCGCCATCATGTGGGTTGCATGGACCATCAACGGACGACATCGCTTTGCACAGGTTTGACACTTTGTTTTTCAAATAAAAGTCGCTCGCAGTCAGTCGGTCGCTCTTTCAGTGCCTCCTTCTCTGCTCTTCCTGTACTTGCTCCATGGCTCCCCGTGGTTCTCGCTTGTCTGTTCGCTCGTCTGATCTTCTGTCCAGTTGTCTCCTACGACTTCTGCCTCAATCGCTCCTCCTTTGCCCCTTTTATTCTGCAGCAGAAGATGCAGAGATTGCGAGCAGGTGTGTCGCTTACGCTCCGAGTGCGTCACGGCCCTCCTCTCTGCTGCATGCTCCGCCTCCTGGCCTCCATCTTGGGTAGGGCAGCCATTTTTCCCAGCCCGCTGTCGGCTCGCCGGCTCCGTCTCTTCACAGTACTCTTTCTATTTTTCAATCTCTTGTTCATGGTACACTGCAAGTCAACCTTGGCTTTAAGAATGTTTGGAGGAGAGATACTCCTTTTCCTTATCTCATCCTGTCTCAGGCTAAAGTAAAACAATAGACACGTGTATTCGTTCTGGAGGGTGGGGGCTATTGGCATATTGAAGAACACAGCACTTCCGTAATGTTTTCAGATCAACTTGGCGACGCGATTTGAATGTGTTGTTTTTGGGTTGATCCCTCCAAAGCTTTGGAATAAATTGCAAAATACCTATTCTGTTCTGTGTGATCATTTAAACTCAGCGTATGTGTCATCAAATGAGCTTGGGATTGACCAGTAACTTAAATTCCCTTGGAGGAACATCTGGTCCAAACGCAACATTCCACATCCGCTTCTCTCTGGCTTTGTCTCTGGTCTCCGCCTCTCTCCTCCACGTTCCCGGCTGTCGCCCTTTTACAGAGTACGTGAGGGTTATTTGATTGTGCCCAGCTGGGCGCTCCGCACACCTGATCACAACTGCGGCGTCGCTCCCGGCGCGCCCCGCCTCGCTGCTCGCTCGCCGTCCATGCCTCCTCACCGCCATCTCCGGCGTGCCTCTCCACATCCTCCTTTTTTCATCATCCAATTTACTCTCTGTAAAGCAGCAGTTCCATTGGCAGCAAAACATGCCCAGAGCATAATACTACCACCACAGTGCTTGACGGTAGGATTGGTGTTCCTGGGATTTTCTCCTCCAAATATATTGCTGGGAATTGTGGCCAAACAGCTCCCTTTTTGTTTCATCTGACCACAGAACTTTCCTCCAGAAGGTATTATCTTCGTCCATGTGATGTCCGATGAAACAAAAATGGAGCCACAATACCCAGCAATATGTTTTGTAGGAAAAAATCCCAGGAACACCACACCTACCGTCAAGCACGGTGGTGGTAGTATTCTGCTCTGGGCCTGTTTTGCTGCCAATGGAACTGGTGCTTTACAGAGAGTAAATTGGACAATGACCTTCAAATTCCTCAGGACAAGCTAAAATCATCAGCCCGGAGGTTGGGTCTTGGGTGCAGTTGGGTGTTCCAACAGGACAATGACCCCCAACACACCTCAAAAGTGGTAAAGGAACGATTAAATCAGGCTAGAATGAAGGTTCTAGAATGGCCTTCCCAAAGTCCTGACTTAAAGGTGTGGACAATGCTGAAGAAACAAGTCCATGTCAGAAAACCAACAAATGTACAGTAGCTGAACTGCAGTAATTTTGTGGTGAAAAATGTAAGCAGAAGCTTGTGGATGGCTACCAAAAGTGCCTTATTGCAGTTAAACTTGCCAAAGGACATGTAAGCAAATATTAACATTGCTGTTGTAGAAATGATTGGAAAGTCAAGACAGCCATGACATCATGTTCTTTACAAGTGTACGTACACTTTTGACCAGCCCTGTACACACGATGTGTGTACGCCTGCAAGTGTTTAAATGTTGCCTGTCATCCACAATCCCTGTGGGTTCTTTTTGAATGCATTCTAAGTCGTAAAGTATGGCAAGTAAGAGGTGGCTAACGTTGTGGCTAATCCCTACTGAAAGCTGCCAACAATACTTCATGTGAGCTGAGTTCTGACCGAGTGTTAGCCATGTTGTTGTTATCAGCGCTCGCGTTAAGGATTTTGCCGCGGTGACAGAGAGCTAACTGGGTGCTGCAGCTAAATTGTTGACGTACTGAGTTGGTGAAAGTCAATTCGGGATGGTAAGCATGCCTCTCACCTGGATAGTCGAAGGTTGTGGACATAAACCGAGACGTCTTGTCGAGAAAGACATGAAAAAACTTTGGGCCACTATTTTTTTTATTTATTTTTGTACTTCTGAGTAGAGAATGATTAATTCTTCATCCAAACGAGAATACATAAACATCTCATCCGACGGCATCCCAGCGAGAGCAGACATTATACAGTAAGTGATTGTTTCATTATGTTTGTAGTTTGTAATTTCTTGTTTAGCACTTAGCAGTACTGTTACATGATACTTAGTGTTTCACTAAAGCTGCATCTGCGTATTACTCAGCTTCTAAAACTTTTAGATCATCCTCCTTTTATTCAGGCTCCAAAATAAAGAGTTCTGGATCATCATTTTTTCTCAAAGTAGTCATGTTTATCTTAGTAGTGTTCTTGCTGTTGAAGCAAATAGTGAACGTTGGGATGCATCTGTATAATTAATATGTTGTGGTATGCCCAAAGTAGGCAAATATTACATGTTATTATGAAAACATTACATATATACTTACATCATGTATATATTACATGTTATTATGAATGTTACTAGATACTACATTTATAATTGCATCATGTATATATTACATATTTTTATGAATGGTACTACCTGACAAATATACTTACATCATGTATATATTACATATTATTATGAAAATATTACATATATACTTACATCATGTATATATTACATGTTATTATGAATGTTACTAGATACTACATTTATAATTGCATCATGTATATATGACATGTTTTTATGAATGTTACTACATGACAAACATACTTACATCATGTATATATTACATGTTATTATGAATGTTACTAGATACTACATAAACTTACATCATGTATATATTACATGTTATTTTGAATGTTATATGTCAAGTAGTAACATTATGAATGTTACTACTTGACATATATACTTACATCATGTATATATTACATGTTATTATGAATGTTACTAGATACTACATATATACTTACATCATTTATCTATTACATGTTATTAGGAATGTTACTACATGACATATATACTTACATCATGTATATAGTACATGTTATTATGAATGTTACTAGATACTACATATATACTTATATCATGTATATATTACATGTTATTATGAATGTTACTACCTGACATATATACTTACATCATGTATATATTACATGTTATTATGAATGTTACTAGATACTACATATATACTTATATCATGTATATATTACATGTTATTATGAATGTTACTACATGACATATATACTTATATCATGTATATATTACATGTTATTATGAATGTTACTAGATACTACAAATATACTTATATAATGTATATATTACATGTTATTATGAATGTTACTACATGACATATATACTTACATCATGTATATATTACATGTTATTATGAATGTTACTAGATACTACATAAATACTTACATCATGTATATATTACATGTTATTATGAATGTTACTAGATACGACATATATACTTACATCATGTATATATTACATGTTATTATGAATGTTACTAGATACTACATATATACTTATATCATGTATATATATATTACATGTTATTATGAATGTTACTAGATACTACATATATACCTACATCATGTTTATATTATATGTTATTATGAATATTACTACATTACTTGTATACTTACAGCGGGTATATAAAACGTTGATAGGCGGAACAGAGCGAATCACATTAGCTCTATTGCTAGAGTTTATTTAGGATTTAAATTGCATAATAAAATGAAAACATGTGTTTTTGTCTCACATAAAGTATGCGGAATTCCGAAAAAAGTGCATCTCTCGCTTCAAGTATGAAGACAGAGCTCCCGGCGATGATGGACGCTGTACAAGGTCATAATGAGTGCAGCGTGCGACACTTAGTCTGGCGCGGCCAACACAGGGAAAAACAATGTCCACACGTGTTTCCGTAAGCAAGCAATTACATGACAGAATGCTTGTGACACTTGACCAGGGCGGAGAGGAGAAGAGCCCCCTCTCTCTATGACATGCTCATTACACGTATGTTAAGAGCCAACATCACTGAAGCATGTCGGCCAAGGCCACTCGCCGTTTTACTTATTCATGAAGCAAGCAATGGCTTCTGACATCACAACAGTTGTTTAGTGCTGGTGTGCTGAATGAGCTCCTCTAAAGCCCAGCAATGCAAGGAAACAGATTCAAGTGTTGCGATTGTTTATTGCTTACCTCTAATGGGTGAATAGCCGCCTTTTCATGTGACCCGCTTCACTTCATTACTTCCTGTATTCAACACCAGTAAATGGCAACCGTTTTATTGACACATTACATCTTTACATAGCAACATCCAGCATGTCTTCATCAGCAGGAAATGGTAAATGGTAAATGGGTTGTACTTCTATAGCGCTTTTCTACCTTCAATGTACTCAAAGCACTTTGACACTACTTCCACATTCACCCATTCACACACACATTCACACACACATTCACACACACATTTACACACACATTCACACACGCATTCACACACACATTCACACACTGATGGCCATGCAAGGCGCTAACCAGCACCCATCAGGAGCAAGGGTGAAGTGTCTTGCTCAAGGACACAACGGATGTGACGGGGTTGGTAGAAGGTGGGGATCGAACCAGGAACCCTCAGGTTCCTGGCACATCCACTCTACCACTTGTGCCACGCCGTTCCTATCTATCCACTTCTCCATGTCTGCTACTGCTAGTGGATTCTCTTCCTGGGTGTACATTTTGTAAGGGGTGGATGGTACCTTTAGTATGTACGCAACAATGAATACATGAGAGAACCGGACACAATGTGTCCCCTCCAAGGTTTCTCATTGTCATCCCGTTGGGTTGACTTTTTCCTTGCCCTGATGTTGAATCTGAGCAGAGGGTGTCCTTGTGGCTTCTGCAATCTTTTGAGACACTTGTGATTTAGGGATATATAAGTAAACTTTCATATATATGTATGCATATATATATGTGTATGTGTGTCTACATATATGTACATATATATATATATATATATATGTCTTGATTGGATTATCCGGAGAATAGTGCTCGATACCGTGGAAGAGCGCAATATGTAGGTGTGGGAAAAAATCACAAGACTACTTCATCTCTACAGATCTGTTTCATGAGGGGTTCCCTCAATCATCAGGAGATTTTAATGGAAGCATTCACATACAATGGTTTATATAGAGCACAGAGTGGGTGGGTACAAGCAGGCGTAGGGTGTGGTGATTGGCTCATGTGTTACCTAGGAGGTGTTTCCGCCTGTGGCGGCATGTTGAAATGATTTCACTGCGCTTGTTGAGGGATGATAGCTCTGGATGATATATAATAAACAGTTTCTCTTTTAAGCATAATATGCATCTTTTATTACCACTGTTGTAAGGTGTGCTGGATGCAAGAATTTGCCATGTTATTGAATATTCAACATTATTGTCTTTGAGGTTCCAAATGTGTTTGCTGAGTTCGGTAGAATTCTGCAAAGTCTGGTTTCTAAAGGAGGCGTTGTGATTATTCCATCTTGTTTTGAACGCTCCTTCGGTTAATCCTACGTACGTGTCGGATGTGTTAATGTCCTTGCGTATTACCTTTGCTTGGTAAACGACTGATGTCTGTAAGCACCTTCCGTTGAGAGGGCAATCAGGTTTCTTGCGACAGTTACATTCATTATTGGTTTCAGAGTCGTTTAGTCTGGGGGTAGGCAGTCCTTTTGCAATTGCTTTGTTGTGGTTTGAAATGATTTGTTGCATGTTATTCATACAGCTGTAGCTCAATTTAATGTTGTTCTTGTTGAATATTTTTCTTAGGGTGTTGCCTTTGGGGAAGTGTTTGTCGATCAGAGTGAGGAACTTGCGGCCGATGTTGGTTGAGACGTCTTTGCTGAATGGCGGATTGTACCAGATGATGTTGTTTCGTTTTCTGCTCTTTTTTGGTTGGTTTCCTGGGGTGGGTTCATAGGTGAGGGTGAAGTTGTATCCGCTTTCATCAAGTGCTTTCTGGTACGGGGGGGTTGCTTGGTTGAATTCAGCTTTGCTGGATGACAGCATCGATAGCCTTTTATTAATTCCGGTAAGTATTCTTTTCGTGGTGGTGGGTGGGTGGTTGCTGTCGTGGTGCACGTATTGGGAGTGTTGTGTCGGGTTTCGTGAATGGTTGGTAGCTGTTATTTCTCAGGTTGAAAGTGACGTCGAGGAAGTTGACGGTTTGCTTGTTGGCTTCAATCGTGATCCGTAGGCCGTTTTCTTTGAAGATTTGGCATATGCGCTTCTTGGTGTTCTCGCTGCTCCTTGGCGAGGCGCGGCACACTGCCAGTCCGTCATCACGGTAAATACCAAGGTTCAGGTTGAGGCTAGCAAGCTGGGAGAGGAGGAAACTCCCAACGAGTTCGCACGTTTCTGCTCCGTCAAAACTCCCCATAGTAACGTCAAATGTTGAATTGTTCTTTTTTTGCCATGGTGTACTGTTGTGGATGAGTATGGAGTTCTTTGCGTGGATGATGATGTTTCTTTCGTTGCCTGTGATTGAGTCGTAGTCCGAGGCGAAGTTTAGTGCTTGGGTCAGTAGGTCTTGCGTGATGGAAGGGTAAAATTCTTCGATGTCGAAGGAGATAAAGTTGTGTTGTTGTTTGTCTTGGATGTTGTTGAACCATTTGATTACTGCTGCTGTATTTCTCCATTGGTTGAGTGGTGTTTTGTCCTTGATTTTTGCGTTGATTCTGTCCAGGATTATTTTGCTGATTTTTCCTATTTCGGATTTAGTTGGGTTTATTAGTCGGCATGTTGGGTTATTTGCGAAGTTGGGTTTGTGGTCCTTCAGTGTGATGAAGGCTTCTTTGTTGGCTGTGGCGTCCACCCTGTCCTCAATATTCAGTTGGTGTATATATATATATATATATATATATATATATATATATATATATATATATATATATATATATATATATTGATATATAGACTCACATATATACAGTTATATATATATATATATATATATATATATATATATATATATGTATGTATATATATATATATATATATATATATATATATATATATATATATATATATATATATATATATATACATATATATATATATGTCTTGATTGGATTATCCGGAGAATAGTGCTCGATACCGTGGTAGAGCGCAATATGTAGGTGTGGGAAAAAATCACAAGACTACTTCATCTCTACAGATCTGTTTCATGAGGGGTTCCCTCAATCATCAGGAGATTTTAATGGAAGCATTCACATACAATGGTTTGTATAGAGCACAGAGTGTGTGGGTACAGGCAGGCGTAGGGTGTGGTGATTGGCTCATGTGTTACCTAGGAGGTGTTTCCGCCTGTGGCGGCATGTTGAAATGATTTCACTGCGCTTGTTGAGGGATGATAGCTCTGGATGATATATAATAAACAGTTTCTCTTTTAAGCATAAGTTGCATCTTTTATTACCACTGTTGTAAGGTGTGCTGGATGCAAGAATTTGCCATGTTATTGAATATTCAACATTATTGTCTTTGAGGTTCCAAATGTGTTTGCTGAGTTCGGTAGAATTCTGCAAAGTCTGGTTTCTAAAGGAGGCGTTGTGATTATTCCGTCTTGTTTTGAACGCTCCTTCGGTTAATCCTACGTACGTGTCGGATGTGTTAATGTCCTTGCGTATTACCTTTGCTTGGTAAACGACTGATGTCTGTAAGCACCTTCCGTTGAGAGGGCAATCAGGTTTCTTGCGACAGTTACATTCATTATTGGTTTCAGAGTCGTTTAGTCTGGGGGTAGGCAGTCCTTTTGCAATTGCTTTGTTGTGGTTTGAAATGATTTGTTGCATGTTATTCATACAGCTGTAGCTCAATTTAATGTTGTTCTTGTTGAATATTTTTCTTAGGGTGTTGCCTTTGGGGAAGTGTTTGTCGATCAGAGTGAGGAACTTGCGGCCGATGTTGGTTGAGACGTCTTTGCTGAATGGCGGATTGTACCAGATGATGTTGTTTCGTTTTCTGCTCTTTTTTGGTTGGTTTCCTGGGGTGGGTTCATAGGTGAGGGTGAAGTTGTATCCGTTTTCATCAAGTGCTTTCTGGTACGGGGGGGTTGCTTGGTCGAATTCAGCTTTGCTGGATGACAGCATCGATAGCCTTTTATTAATTCCGGTAGGTATTCTTTTCGTGGTGGTGGGTGGGTGGTTGCTGTCGTGGTGCACGTATTGGGAGTGTTGTGTCGGGTTTCGTGAATGGTTGGTAGCTGTTATTTCTCAGGTTGAAAGTGACGTTGAGGAAGTTGACGGTTTGCTTGTTGGCTTCAATCGTGATCCGTAGGCCGTTTTCTTTGAAGATTTGGCATATGCGCTTCTTGGTGTTCTCGCTGCTCCTTGGCGAGGCGCGGCACACTGCCAGTCCGTCATCACGGTAAATACCAAGGTTCAGGTTGAGGCTAGCAAGCTGGGAGAGGAGGAAACTCCCAACGGGTTTGCACGTTTCTGCTCCGTCAAAACTCCCCATAGTAACGTCAAATGTATAATTGTTCTTTTTTTGCCATGGTGTACTGTTGTGGATGAGTATGGAGTTCTTTGCGTGGATGATGATGTTTCTTTCGTTGCCTGTGATTGGGTCGTAGTCCGAGGCGAAGTTTAGTGCTTGGGTCAGTAGGTCTTGCGTGATGGAAGGGTAAAATTCTTCGATGTCGAAGGAGATAAAGTTGTGTTGTTGTTTGTCTTGGATGTTGTTGAACCATTTGATTACTGCTGCTGTATTTCTCCATTGGTTGAGTGGTGTTTTGTCCTTGATTTTTGCGTTGATTCTGTCCAGGATTATTTTGCTGATTTTTCCTATTTCGGATTTAGTTGGGTTTATTAGTCGGCATGTTGGGTTATTTGCGAAGTTGGGTTTGTGGTCCTTCAGTGTGATGAAGGCTTCTTTGTTGGCTGTGGCGTCCACCCTGTCCTCAATATTCAGTTCGGTTGCGATCCGCTTGTTTTCCAAGTGGATGTTCTGTAAAGTGTTGGGTTGCGCTTTTTTGTATGATTTGGTGATGCTTTTGTCCAGTAAAGAGTTATGTTCTGGTATGTCCATTCTGTAGAAGTTTGTGGTTTTATCGGCGGCTATGATGAGGTTGCTTACTTTCTTGATGCGCTCCGTGTCATTTTTCAGCTTGGTGAGGAATGGGTTGCGGGCTGGCTTAAATTTGACTGATTGTATCATTTTGAGCATGTCGTTCTCAAAGTCCTTTAATTCCTTGACTGTGGGTGGGTTCTTGGTAGATTTGAATCCGTAAGTTTCCTTTTGCGTTCCTTTTGTTTCAGGGTGGAGGAAAAAGTGTGCTTTCCACCGCATCCTTCTTAGGAAGTGTTCCGTCTTTTCTATGAGTCTTTGCTTGTAGTCCTTCTGCGCGGGTATGGGAATGTTCTTCGTGGAGTAGTCGATGCTGAACTTTTCCATTTCGGATCGTCGTACAGTGCTCAACAAATGTCAATTTGGAGCGGAATATGTCTTGATTGGATTATCCGGAGAATAGTGCTCGATACCGTGGTAGAGCGCAATATGTAGGTGTGGGAAAAAATCTGTTTCAACCCCCCCGTACCAGAAAGCACTTGATGAAAGCGGATACAACTTCACCCTCACCTATGAACCCACCCCAGGAAACCAACCAAAAAAGAGCAGAAAACGAAACAACATCATCTGGTACAATCCGCCATTCAGCAAAGACGTCTCAACCAACATCGGCCGCAAGTTCCTCACTCTGATCGACAAACACTTCCCCAAAGGCAACACCCTTAGAAAAATATTCAACAAGAACAACATTAAATTGAGCTACAGCTGTATGAATAACATGCAACAAATCATTTCAAACCACAACAAAGCAATTGCAAAAGGACTGCCTACCCCCAGACTAAACGACTCTGAAACCAATAATTAATGTAACTGTCGCAAGAAACCTGATTGCCCTCTCAACGGAAGGTGCTTACAGACATCAGTCGTTTACCAAGCAAAGGTAATACGCAAGGACATTAACACATCCGACACGTACGTAGGATTAACCGAAGGAGCGTTCAAAACAAGACGGAATAATCACAACGCCTCCTTTTGAAACCAGACTTTGCAGAATTCTACCGAACTCAGCAAACACATTTGGAACCTCAAAGACAATAATGTTGAATATTCAATAACATGGCAAATTCTTGCATCCAGCACACCTTACAACAGTGGTAATAAAAGATGCAACTTATGCTTAAAAGAGAAACTGTTTATTATATATCATCCAGAGCTATCATCCCTCAACAAGCGCAGTGAAATCATTTCAACATGCCGCCACAGGCGGAAACACCTCCTAGGTAACACATGAGCCAATCACCACACCCTACGCCTGCTTGTACCCACCCACTCTGTGCTCTATATAAACCATTGTATGTGAATGCTTCCATTAAAATCTCCTGATGATTGAGGGAACCCCTCATGAAACAGATCTGTAGAGATGAAGTAGTCTTGTGATATATATATATATATATATATATATATATATATATATATATATATATATATATATATATATATATATATATATATATATATATATATATATATATATATATTAGTGTACAAATACTGCCTTTGGGATGGCGTGGCGCAGTGAGAGAGTGGCCGTGCGCAACCCCAGGGTCCCTGGTTCAATCCCCACCTAGTACCAACCTTGTCACGTCCGTTGTGTCCTTGAGCAAGACACTTCACCCTTGCTCCTGATGGGTGCTGGTTGGCGCCTTGCACGGCAGCTCCCTCCATCAGTGTGTGAATGTGTGTGTGAATGGGTGAATGTGGAAGTAGTGTCAAAGCGCTTTGAGTACCTTGAAGGTAGAAAAGCACATACAAGTACAACCCATTTATCATTTATTTATTTAAATATTGTGTGTAGGGAGTCAGATGTGGACTACTCTATAGACTTTCCCCGGTTGTACGCATGTGGAAGTAAGCGTCAGAAAGGCATTACAACAGTCTTTCAGTCTTTTCAAAAGTCCTGAACTCAGTAAGTCAGCGATAAATCCCGGCGCCCTTGAGCAGGAGTTCCCCATTGTTCTCCCGGCCCATTCAAAGTAACCTCTTTAGGATGGCGGCCTGAGAATGATTTGCGTGGCCTTCTGCCTGCTTCTTCTCTAAATAGTTCTTGCACAATTTGGAGGTGTGTTTTGGGTCATTGTCCTGTTGTAGGATGAAATTGGCTCCAATCAAGCGCTGTCCACTGGGTATGGCATGGCGTTGCAAAATTAAGTGATAGCCTTCCTTATTCATAATCCCTTTTACCCTGTACAAATCTCCCACCTTTCCAGCACCAAAGCAACCCCAGACCATCACATTACCTCCACCATGACGTCAGGCATTCTTCCAGCATCTTTTCAGCTTTTCTGCGTCTCACAAACGTTCTTCTTTGTGATCCAAACACCTCAAACTTGGATTCATCCGTCCACAACACTGTTTTCCAGTCTTCTTCTCTCCAATATCTGTGTTCTTTTGCCCA
>NC_084630.1:22195023-22312523 GCF_033978795.1 Nerophis ophidion | reverse complement strand
TCCCTCCACATTTAATGCCAAACAAACACTTACCAATCGACGGATTTAAGTTGTTCCAGTGTCAAAAGATGCGAAAGTCCTTCGTTTGGTTTTTACCGGTGATGCTACGACAGAGATGGCACAGAGATGACAAGAATGTCTGGATATCCTGCGACACTCAAAGCAGATACATTCCCAACGATAAAGTCAACAAAATCCCAAAGGTGAGTTTTGTTGATGTTATTGACTTATGTGCTAATCAGACATATTTGGTTGCGGCATGACTGCCAGCTAATCGATGCTAACATGCTATTTAGGCTACCTGTATGCACATTTGAAACTATATTTACATCCAGCGTTTCCTTCCACCCACATTTAATGCGAAACAAACACTTTCCAATCGACGGATTTAAGTTGATCCAGTGTCAATGCGAAATTCCTGATCGGTTGGTCTGCACATTTTACCGGCGATGCTAACGCAAAGATGGCCGAATAGCGTCAATAGCTATTCGCTCAATAGCTTCAGTTTCTTCTTCAATTTGTTTTCGCTATCTGCCTCCATACTCCAACCATCCGTTTTAATACATGCGTAATCCGTTGAATCGCTTAAGCCGCTGAAATCCGAGTCTGAATCCGAGCTAATGTCGATAGATAGTACTTTATTAATTCCTTCAGGACAATTAAAATTCTAGCAGCAGTGTACAGAGTTGAGATCAATTTAAAAAGTAAATAACTGGGGTTTAAATGGAAACTAAATAGAAAAATATTACAATAAGAATAAAAATATCTCACGGCTGCGGCACAGTAGTTGAAAAACACTGTCCTAAACCACTGATGACAAGATAAGGTGTTATTTCAATATATTTTGCTTTGAAAAATATCCAATTGAGCCCATGTAACTGTGTTAATGTCCATAATTACTCTGATGTAAGATGAAGAGTGCCTCCAGTTATTAATGAGCTTTTTACCCGAGTAGAGTAGAGAATGTTAGCATGCACATTTTTAAAAAGAGTATTGATTACTCATCAGGATGTGCTAATTCTGTACAGCAATTAACCTTCTAGCCAATTACCTCTCTTGATTGACTGGTGTGTATATTTTGATTTCATTTGTATTTTTACAGATGAAACATCTTTTTACCCAGCAATGTGCGTCCGTAGGGTTAATCGCGGAGCCGGCATCATTTATTTTGATATTGGGCGTAATCCAATTTTAACTAACGATTTTCTGCCTCTTCCAAAATGGACTTGAGCCACACTCCCTCTCTGGAAGTTTCCAGGGCGCCTTGTTTACGCATCATTGAAAGGCATCCGCGACGGTTTATTAAAAACGAGGCCTTAATCGTTATAAATGGGAGTGAAAAGTCCAATCTCGCAAAATATTGATTTTACCGTTCTCCCGATATCGCTTTCGGAGACGGTGTGCAGACATCAGGGCCACCATCTTGCTGGCCACGCACACGTTTGGGACTCACCGTGTCAGCGACTTGGGTCGTTTTCTGCGTGTACTTATTGATGTTAAACACTTCATATCATAATCACAGCCATCCTTTTCTACACATGCTTCAGTTGTTTAATGTACAGTATATGCAGGATAAGAAGGGTGATATATATATATATATATATATATATATATATATATATATATATATATATATAGCCCAATCAGTGCTACTGGGCACGAATTTAAAGGGGAACATTATCACAATTTCAAAAGGGTTAAAAACAATAAAAATCAGTACCCAGTGGCTGGTTGTATTTTTTGAAGTTTTTTTCAAAATTTTACCGGTCTCGGAATATCCACAGTGCTGCTAATGTAAACAAACAATGGCGAATACCACAGCAAGATATAGCGACATTAGCTCGGATTCAAACTCGGATTTCAGCGACTTAAGCGATTCAACAGCTTACGCATGTATTGAAATAGACGGTTGGACTATGAAAATATTGAAGAAGAAACGGAAGCTATTGAGCGAATAGCTATTGACGCTATTCATAGCCATAGCATGGCCGAATAGCTGCGTTAGCATCGCCGTTAAAATGTGCGGACCTAACGATCAGGACTTTGGCATTTTGTGACACTGGAGCAACTTAAATCCGTCGATTGGTAAGTGTTTTTTTCGCATTAAATGTGGGTGGAAGTAAACGTAATATAGTTGGAAATGCATCTGCAGGTTATCCATACATCTCTGGGCCATGTCTGCTTTAGCACCGCCGGTAAATAGCATGTTAGCGTCGATTAGCGTAGCATGTTAGCATCGATTACGCCGCAACCAAATATGTCTGATTAGCACATAAGTCAACATCAACAAAACTCACCTTTGTGATTTCGTTGACTTTATCGTTGCAAATGCATCTGCAGGTTATCCATACATCTCTGTGCCATGTCTGTGATCGCCGGTAAAATGTGCAGACACTCGGACACATTCAATAGGGGTCTGGCGGCAGACACTTTCGCATCTTTGGGCCAGTGGTGCAACTTGAATCCCTCCCTGTTAGTGTTGTTACACCCTCCGACAACACACCGTCGAGGCATGATGTCTCCAAGGTTCCAAAAAATAGTCAAAAAAACGGAAAATAACAGAGCTGAGACCCGGTGTTTGTAATGTGTTGAAAATGAAAATGAAAATGGTGGGTGTGTTACCTCGGCGACGTTACATTCTGACGTCATCGCATCCAGCGCGATAAACAGAAAGGCGTTTAATTCGCCAAAATTCGCCCATTTAGAGTTCGGAAATCGGTTGAAAAAATAGATGGTCTTTTTTGTGCGCCATCAAGGTATATATTGACGCTTACATAGGTCAGGTGATAATGTTCCCCCTTAAATAAAAGCCAACAGTGTCATGTTTCAGAAAAACGTTTGATTTTGCAACCGTCTATTTTGGCGTGGAATTATGACATTTATTGGTTTTTGATGTGACACCATCATTCAGACTGCAGTCACATCACATACATGTACCATTTATATCATCATAAGAAAGAGGCCTGGGTCGGATTTGAACAATTCGGAATCCCACTTTACACAGTGACATGAAACAATAGGATACGGGTCGCATGTCTGCAAAAAAGATCGTAACTGACTCGCAGTATGTAGAAGATCTAACGTCTTTTTGTGATACGTTTTTATTACTTTTGGTATAATACTGCTCTGTGGTTGGACACAAATACAAACATTGTTTTCAAGCCGTAAAACATGTTTTTTTGTATGCCTTTCATATCCGATCTTTTTAGGTCGTCGTTCACATGACCAAAAAGTGTGATGTCTAATGTCAACACAAACTGACCGACAATCAGACATGATGTTACGAAGTCACTAGGCATCGGTACTTTTTTGGTACAGATCGAATCCCAATCAGTGCTACTGGGCACCGATTTACGTAAAATGGATCGGTTTCACATTTCGGAACATTGGCGTGAGTTTCTAAAACATAATATTTTGGTCTGTTTTCTGCTCATTTGTTAAAGTCTTATTTTGCAACCGTCTATTTTGGTGAAGACTTACGACATTTATCGCTTTTTGTTAACTTAATGGTTGGATAAATGTGATCCGATCATTCTGACCGAAGTCGCATCGCATACATATCCCATTTATATTCTCATACGAAAGAGGCCTGGGTCGGACTTGAACAATTCGGAATCGCACTTTACACAGTGACATGAAAAAATAAGATACAGGTCAAAATGTCTGCAAAAAAATCATAATTGACTTATAGGTTAAAGAAGATCTAATGTCTTTTTGTGATACGTTTTTATTACTTTTGGTATAATACTGCTCTGTAATTAGACACAAATACAAACTTTTTCCTAAAGCCGTGAAACATGTTTTTTGTATGCTTTTCAAATCTGATCTTTTTAGGTCGTCGTTCACATGACCAAAAAATGTGATGTCTAATGTCAACACAAACTGACCGACATGCAGACATGATGTTACGAAGTCACTAGGTATTGGTACTTTTTGTTACGGATCGAATCCGAATCAGTGCTACGGGGCACCGATTTACGTAAAATAGATTGGTGCCATGTTTCGGAACATTGACGTGAGTTTCTAAAACATAATATTTCGGGCTGTTGTCTGCTCATTTGTCAGCATTTTAATTTGCAACCGTCTATTTTGGAGAAGAATTACAACATTTATCGATTTTTGATGACTTATTGGTCGGATAATGTTATCCGATCATTCCAACTGAAGTCGCATCACATACATATCCCATTTATATTCTCATACGAAAGAGGCCTGGGTCGGATTTGAAAAATTCGGAATCGCACTGTACACAGTGACATGAAGAAATAGGATACGGGTCATATGTTTGCAAAAAAATCGTAATTGACTTACAGGTTAAAGAAGATCTAACGTCTTTGTAATGACTTATTGGTCGGATAAATGTGACTTGATCATTCAGACTGCAGTCACATGACATACATATCCAATTTATACTCTCATACGAAAGAAGCCTGGGTCGGATTTGAACAATTCCGGATCGCACTGTACACAGTGACATGAAAAAATAGGATACAGGTCGCATGTTTGCAAAAAAACATTGTAATTGACTAACTGAGATCTAAGGTCTTTTTTGTAATATGTTTTATTATTTTGCCATATTACTGCTCTGCGGTTAGACATAAATTGAAATAAAAACATTGTTCTAAAGCCGTGAAACATGTTTTTTTATATGCCTTTCAAATCCGATCTTTTTAGGTGGTCGTTCACATTACAAAAAATGCGATGTCTAATGTCAACACAAACTGACCGACATGCAGACATGATGTTACGAAGTCACTAGGCATCGGTACTTTTTTGGTACGGATCGAATCCCAATCAGTGCTAGCGGGCACCGATTTACGTAAAATTGATCGGTGCCATGTTTCGGAACATTGGCTTGAGTTTCTGAAACATAATAGTTTGGTCTATTTTCTGCTCATTTGTTAATGTTTTATTTTGCAACCGTCTATTTTGGCGAAGAATTTCGACATTTATCGCTTTTTGATGACTTATTGGTCGGATAAATGTGACTTGATCATTCAGACTGCAGTCACATGACATACATATCCCATTTATACTCTAATACGAAAGAGGCCTGGGTCGGATTTGAACATTTCGGAATTGTACTGTACACAGTGACATGAAAAAATAGAATACGGGTCGCATACGGGCCAAAAAAAATCGGAATAGACTTGCAGTGTGAAGAAGATTTAACGTCTTTTTGTGATACGTTTTCATTACTATCAGTATTATACTGCTCTGTGGTCACACAGAAATACAAACATTGTTCTAAAGCCGTGAAACATGTTTTTTATATGCCTTTCAAATCCGATCTTTTTAGGTAGTCGTTCACATGACCAAAAAATGTGATGTCTAATGTCAAAACAAACTGACCGGCATGTAGACATGATGTTACGAAGTCACTAGGCATCGGTACTTTTTTGGTACAGATCGAATCCCAATCAGTGCTACCGTTAACCAATTTACGTAAAATAGATTGGTGCCATGTTCTGGAACATTGGCATAAGTTTCTACAACATAACATTTTGGTCTGTTTTCTGCTCATTTGTCAACATTTTAATTTGCAACCGTCTATTTTGGTGAAGAATTACGACATTTATCGATTTTTGATGACTTATTGGTCGGATAAATGTGACTTGATCATTCAGACTGCAGTCACATGACGTACATATCCCATTTATACTCTAATACGAAAGATGCCTGGGTCGGATTTGAAAAATTCGGAATCGCACTGTACACAGTGACATGAAAAAATAAGATACGGGTTTTCAAAATGTCTGCAAAAAAATCGCAATTGACTTAAAGAAGGTCTAATGTCTTTTTGTGATACGTTTTTATTACATTAGGTATAATACTGCTCTGTGGTTAGACATAAATTAAGACAAAAACATTGTTCTAAAGCCGTGAAACATGTTTTTTTGTATGCCTTTGAAATCCAATCTTTTTAGGTAGTCGTTCACATGACCAAAAAACGTGATGTCTAATGTCAACACAAACTGACCGACATGCAGACATGATGTTACTAAGTCACTAGGCATCGGTACTTTTTTGGTACAGACCTAATCCCAATCAGTGCTATCGGGCACCGATTTACGTAAAATTGACCGATGCCATGTTTCGGAACCTTGACGTGAGTTTTCTAAAACATAATATTTTGGTCTGTTTTCTGCTCATTTGTTAGTCTTATTTTGCAACCGTCTATTTTGGTGAAGAATTACGACATTTATCGATTTTTGATGACTTATTGGTTGGATAAATGTGATCCAATCATTTCGACCGAAGTCGCATCGCATACATATCCCATTTATATTTTCAAAAGAAAGAGGCCTGGGTCGGATTTGAACAATTCGGAATCGCACTTTACACAGTGACATGAAAAAATAGGATACGGGTCGCATGTCTGCAAAAAAAATCGTAATTGACTCGCAGTGTGAAGAAGATCTAACGTCTTTTTGTGATACGTTTTTATTACTTTTGGTATAATACTGCTGGTTACACACAAATACAAACATTGTTTTCAAGCTGTGAAACATGTTTTTTTGTATGCCTTTCAAATCCGATCTTTTTAGGTAGTTGTTCACATTACAAAAAAATGTGATGTCTAATGTCAACACAAACTGACCGACATGCAGACATGATGTTACGAAGTCACTACGCATCGGTACTTTTTTGGTACAGATCGAATCCCAATCAGTGCTACCGGGTACCGATTTACGTAAAATGGATCGGTTTCATGTTTCGGAACATTGGCATGAGTTTCTAAAACATAATATTTTGGTCTGTTTTCTGCTCATTTATCAACGTTTTATTTTGCAACCGTCTATTTTGGTGAAGATTTACGACTCTTATCGCTTTTTGCTAACTTATTGGTCGGATAAATGTGACTTGATCTGCAGTCACATGACATATATATCCCATTTATACTCTCATACGAAAGAAGCCTGTGTCGGATTTGAACAATTCGGAATCGCACTGTAAACAGTGACATGAAAAAAAGGGGATACGGGTCGCATGTTTGCAAAAAAATTGTAATTGACTTACAGGTTAAAGAAAGTCTGACGTCTTTTTGTGATACGTTTTTATTACTATCGGTATAATACTGCTGTGTGGTTAGACACAAATACAAACATCGTTCTAAAGCTGAGAAACATGTTTTTTTATATGCTTTTCAAATCCGATCATTTTAGGTAGTCGTTCACACGACCAAAAAATGTGATGTCTAATGTCAACACAAACTGACCAACATGCAGACATGATGTTACGAAGTCACTAGGTATCAGTGCTTTTTTCGTACAGATCGAATCCCAATCAGTGCTACCGGGCACCGATTTACGTAAAATGGAAATGTGTCATGTTTCGGAACATTGACGTGAGTTTCTAAAACATAACATTTTGGTCCGTTTTCTGCACATTTGGCAACATTTTAATTTGCAACCTTCTATTTTGGTGAAGAATTACAACATTTATCGATTTTTGATGACTTATTGACTTATTAATGTGACTTGATCATTCAGACTGCAGTCACATGACATACATATCCAATTTATATTCTAATACGAAAGAGGCCTGGGTCGGATTTGAACAATTCAGAATTGCACTGTACACAGTGACATGAAAAAATAGGATGTAGGTCGCATGTTTGCAAAAAAAAATTGTAATAGATTTTTTTGTAATATGTTTTTATTATTTTGCCATATTACTACTCTGCAGTTAGACATCAATTCAAATAAAAACATTGTTCTAAAGCCATGAAACATGTTTTTTGTATGCTTTTCGAATCCGATCTTTTTAGTTCGTCGTTCACATTACAAAAAATGTGATGTCTTATGTCAACACAAACTGACCGACATGCAGACATGATGTTACGAAGTCACAAGGGATCGGTACTTTTTTGGTACAGATCGAATCCCAATCAGTACTACCAGGCACCGATTTACGTAAAATAAATCGGTGCCATGTTTCGGAACATTGACATGAGTTTCTAAAACATAATATTTTGGTCTGTTTTCTGCTCATTTGTCAACATTTTAATTTGCAACCGTCTATTTTGGTGAAGAATTACGACATTTATCGCCTTTTGATGACTTATTGGTCGGATAAATGTGATCCGATTATTCCAACTGAAGTTGCATCGCATACATATCCCATTTATATTCTCATACGAAAGAGGCCTGGGTCGGATTTGAACAATTCGGAATGGCACTGTACACAGTGACATGAAAAAATAGGATACGGGTCATATGTTTGCAAAAAAATTGTAATTGACTTACAGGTTAAAAAAGGTCTAACGTCTTTTTGTTATACGTTTTTATTACTTTTGGTATTATACTGCTCTGTGGTTAGACACAAATTAAGACAAAAACATTGTTCTAAAGCCGTGAAACATGTTTTTTTGTATGCCTTTCAAATCCGATCTTTTTAGGTCGTCGTTCACATTACAAAAAATGTGATGTCTAATGTCAACACAAACTGACCGACATGCAGACATGATGTTACGAAGTCACTAGGCATCGGTACTTTTTTGGTACGGATTGAATCCCAATCAGTGCTACCGGGCACCGATTTACGTAAAATGGATCGGTGCCATGTTCTGGAACATTGGCGTGAGTTTCTAAAACATAATATTTTGGTCTATTTTCTGTCCTGCGGTCAGACAGAAATAAAAATAAAAACAATGTTCTTGAGTCGTGAAAGGTGTTTTTTTTTTTCAAACCCTTTCTCCTCCGAGGCTCATTAGAAAATAAAAGCCACAAACTGAGAAAACACAAGTCCCTGACAAGCGTCATCGGGGAGCCTTTTTTATTTTTTATTATTTTTTCAGCCCATTTAACGCTCCCTCCTGAGCTGCCAGGGCCGAGTCCCTGGACCACTGGAACACGGCCTCGTGCGCACAGTTGCGGGGTTTCTCCGCGCTCAAGCTTGCAACCATCAGCCCTCTCATGATGTTATTTTCAAACGTCAAAACTCTGCCTTCCGGTCGGGAGGTAAAGAGTAATTATCTGAATAAAACATTAGCGCTCGTCTATGTAGATTCCCAACAAATTCACGTCCAATCTTTGGTCTTCGGATGTCTCCCAGAATTTATTTTGTTTCCTTCCCTAATGCTGCAATCTGATCCGAGTCTGCTGTCCGAGAACATTTGTGTTGTTTTTTTTCCTTCTTGTGGACACCTCCGGATGCAGACATGTTCCAGTACAGTAAAGAAGGGAGTAATGCGGCATGTCCGTCAGCACATTAGCACTGCTCCCACTCTGACGCTCCTATTATTAATTCAAGCGCAACATGAAGAGCCAATCTTTTGAAAGTCGCTTTTTATTGCCACTGCGGAGAAAATGTGCATCTGCCAGAAATTTCTTGGACGTTTCTTGTTATGCCTACTGATTACTGGAGACTGGGAGGTTAACTTCCAGATGTTCCACCTTAGACTGATTGATTGATTGAAATTTGTATTAGTATATTGCACAGTTCAGTACATATTCCGTACAATTGACCACTAAATGGTAACACCCCAATAAGTTTTCAAACTGGTTTAAATTGGGGTCCACGTTAATCAATTCATGGTACAAATATATATGAACCCCGTTTCCATATGAGTCGGGAAATTGTGTTAGATGTAAATATAAACGGAATACAATGATTTGCAAATCCTTTTCAACCCATATTCAGTTGAATAAGCTACAAAGACAACATATTTGATGTTCAAACTCATAAACATTTTTTTTTTTTGTAAATAATAATTAACTTAGAATTTCATGGCTGCAACACGTGCCAAAGTAGTTGGGAAAGGGCATGTTCACCACTGTGTTACATCACCTTTTCTTTTAACAACACTCAATAAACGTTTGGGAACTGAGGAAACTAATTGTTGAAGCTTTAAAAGTAGAATTATTTCCCATTCTTGTTTTATGTAGAGTTTCAGTGGTTCAACAGTCCAGGGTCTCCGCTGTCGTATTTTACGCTTCATAATGCGGCACACATTTTCCATGGGAGACAGGTCTGGACTGCAGGTGGGCCAGGAAAGTACCTGCACTCTTTTTTTTTTACAAAGCCACGCTGTTGTAACACGTGCTGAATGTGGCTTGGCATTGTCTTGCTGAAATAAGCAGGGGCGTCCATGAAAAAGACAGCGCTTAGATGGCAGCATATGTTCTTCCAAAACCTGTATGTACCTTTCAGCATTAATGCTGCATTTATAGATGTGCAATATACACACTATATATACTTATAGTGTATATATTGCACATATCACATATTGTTATGAAGGTGTCTGATACTACATTATATATATATATATATATATATATATATATATATATATATATATATATATATATATATATATATATATATATATATATATGAAGAGTTCATATGCAAAAGCAGATAAATCCATTTTGACCGATTCTGTATATTAACGATTTTCTGCCTGCTGGTGGTGCCGGTCGGTACATGTACAAGTGTACAATGGTTTATTTAATATCAACATAAGCAAGTCATGAAAGCCTAAACTTTTAAGAAATGCTAATGTAATGAATGGCTTTCAAGTAAGAGTGTTTGATGTGGTTTTACGTCAAAAGCAGATATATCCAAATTATATGTCGCAAAAACAGATATCTCCAAAATCGTTTTCTTTGCGGTCGTTATTTCGCATAATATTCAAGATAAAGATAGAGAGAAAAACAGAACGTGAAATTTATCGAAAGCCACATTTCAACGTAACAACTGTTCACATTTCTTTACTTCTTTATTTAACAGTTTCGATCCCTTGGTACGTATAAATCTAGCTGTCCCTGCGAACATTGTTTTTTCGTACTTGCTAACCGGACATGCTTTTTTGGAACTGTGACCTCACATATTTACCTTGTGCTTTTCAGCACAAAATGAAAAAACAAAAAAAACAGTGTTGCAATGAAGACAATATTTTATTAATAAAACAACCACAAATGCTCAACCTGGTTTGCCTATCAAAAACACTCCTGTGCAGATAACAGCTCACTCATCATCGCTATCGACATTAGCTCCATGCTCGACAACATCGTTTAACGCAGCGGTGTAAAACTCACGGACACGCGTGCTAGCGCCAACATCAAATAACTTCAACACGTCAGTTTTTTTCGCTGGCTTAACAGTGTTCACAGGAGAAGCTTCCAAATGATTCATGCGTGGATAACAACACTGAGTGAGTCCGTGCGCGACCCCATTTTGTTTGTCACGTGATCCCGTATTGCAGCGCTGGTTGGGCAAACGGATATATCGGCTTTTGTGGTAGATGATCCATGGTGCTTATCGGCCGTTGCAATAAATCGCTGAACTAAATGATGTTAAAAGCGACATTTGTCCGCATTTGCAAACAAATTGATTTTGGTATACCACAATAGAAGTGGCGGACTATATATTACCGAGGCTGGGCTAAACTTTATCAAAATGGCGTTTATCGGTTTTTGCGTATGAACTCTTCATATATATATATATATATATATAGCCATCCATCCATTTCCTACCGCTTATTCCCTTTTGGGGATGTGGGGGGCGCTGGCGCCTATCTCAGCTACTATCACATATATATATATATATATATATATATATATATATATATATATATATATATATATATATATATATATATATATATGCATATATATATTTATATATATATATGTATATATATACATATATATACATATATATATATATATATATATATATATATATATACATATATATATACATATATATACATATATATATATATATATATATATATATATATATATATATATATATATATATATATATCCATCCATCCATCCATCTTCTTCCGCTTATCCGAGGTCGGGTCGTGGGGGCAACAGCCTAAGCAGGGAAGCCCAGACTTCCCTATCTCCAGCCACTTCGTCTAGCTCTTCCCGGGGGATCCCGAGGCGTTCCCAGGCCAGCCGGGAGACATAGTCTTCCCAATGTGTCCTGGGTCTTCCCCGTGGCCTCCTACCGGTTGGACGTGCCCTAAACACCTCCCTCGGGAGGCGTTCGGGTGGCATCCTGACCAGATGCCCGAACCACCTCATCTGGCTCCTCTCGATGTGGAGGAGCAGCGGCTTTACTTTGAGTTCCTCCCGGATGACAGAGCTTCTCACCGTATCTCTAAGGGAGAGCCCCGCCACACGGCGGAGGAAACTCATTTGGGCCGCTTGTACCTGTGATCTTGTCCTTTCGGTCATGACCCAAAGCTCATGACCATAGGTGAGGATGGGAACGTAGATCGACCGGTAAATTGAGAGTTTTGCCTTTCGGCTCAGCTCCTTCTTCACCACAACGGATCGGTACAACGTCCGTATTACTGAAGATGTCGCACCGATCCGCCTGTCCATCTCACCATCCACTCTTCTCCAACTCGTGAACAAGACTCCTAGGTACTTCAACTCCTCAACTTGGAGCAGGGTCTCCTCCCCAACCCGGAGATGGCACTCCACCCTTTTCCGGGAGAGAACCATGGACTCGGATTTGGAGGTGGTGATTCTCATTCCGGCCGCTTCACACTCGGCTGCGAACCGAACCAGTGAGAGCTGAAGATCCCGGCCAGATGAAGCCAACAGGACCACATCGTCTGCAAAAAGCAGAGACCTAATCCCGCGGCCACCAAACCGGAACCCCTCAATGCCTGGACTGCGCCTAGAAATTATGTCCATAAAAGTTATGAACAGAATCGGTGACAAAGGGCAACCTTGGCGGAGTCCAACCCTCACTGGAAACGTGTACGACTTACAGCCAGCAATGCGGACCAAGCTCTGCCACTGATCGTACAGGGATCGGACTGCCATAATGAGACAGTCCGATACCCCATACTCTCTGAGCACTCCCCACAGGACTTCCCGAGGAACACGGTCGAATGCCTTCTCCAAATCCACAAAGCACATGTAGACTGGTTGGGCAAACTCCCATGCACCCTCAAGAACCCTGCCGAGAGTATAGAGCTGGTCCACAGTTCCACGACCAGGAGGAAAACCACACTGTTCCTCCTGAATCCGAGGTTCGACTATCCGGCGTAGCCTCCTCTCCAGTACACCTGAATAAACCTTACCGGGAAGGCTGAGGAGTGTGATCCCACGATAGTTGGAACACACCCTCCGGTCCCCCTTCTTAAAGAGAGGGACCACCACCCCGGTCTGCCAATCCAGAGGTACCGCCCCCGATGTCCACGCAATGCTGCAGAGTCTTGTCAACCAAGACAGCCCCACAGCATCCAGAGCCTTAAGGAACTCCGGGCGGATCTCATCCACCCCTGGGGCCTTTCCACCGAGGAGCTTTTTAACTACCTCAGCAACCTCAGCCCCAGAAATAGGAGAGTCCACCACAGATTCCCCATGCACTGCTTCTTCATAGGAAAACGTGTTGGTGGGATTGAGGAGGTCTTCGAAGTATTCCTTCCACCTATCCACAACATCCGTAGTTGAGGTCAGCAGAACACCATCCGCACCATACACGGTGTTGATAGTGCACTGCTTCCCCTTCCTGAGGCGGCGGATGGTGGTCCAGAATCGCTTCGAAGCCATCCAGAAGTAATTTTCCATGGCTTCCCCAACTCTTCCCATGTCCGAGTTTTTGGCTCTGTGACCGCTGAAGCTGCACACCGCTTGGCCTGTCGGTACCTGTCCACTGCCTCTGGAGTCCTATGAGCCAAAAGAACTCGATAGGACTCCTTCTTCAGCTTGACGGCATCCCTCACCGCTACCAGCGGGTTCTAGGATTTCACTGCGCAGTGAAATCATTTCAACATGCCGCCACAGACGGAAACACCTCCTAGGTAACACATGAGCCAATCACCACACCCTACGCCTGCCTGTACCCACCCACTCTGTGCCCTATATATAAACCATTGTATGTGAATGCTTCCATTAAAATCTCCTGATGATTGAGGGAACCCCTCATGAAACAGTTCTGTAGAGATGAAGTAGTCTTGTGATTTTTCCCACACCTACATATTGCGCTCTACCACGGTATCGAGCACTACTCTCTGGATAATCCAATCAATATATATATATATATATATATATATATATATATATATATATATATATATATATATACATACATATTATATATATATATATAATATGCATGTACATATATATGTTTTTTTTTATATATATATATAGATAGTTAGATACATACATATATATATATATATCTATATGTATATATATATATATTTTTTTTTTATACATATATATATATATATATATATATATATATATATATATATATATATATATATATATATATACGCCTACTTGTACCCACCCACTCTGTGCTCTATATAAACCATTGTATGTGAATGCTCCCATTAAAATCTCCCGATGATTGAGGGAACCCCTCATGAAACAGATCTGTAGAGATGAAGTAGTCTTGTGATTTTTTCCCACACCTAAATATATATATATATATATATACATATATATATATATATATATATATATATATGTATATATATATAGATGCAGTATTTATATAAACATTGATGGAGGGTTTTAAAGTTTTTTTAGACAATTTGAAGGCAGTAATTCTCATTAGCCGCATTTTACAACCTTCTTTTTATCGTAAAAATCCTGTTCTTGTCTCTCATAAAAGCGCAGTTCCCTTTCAATAGTTAACCAGGAAGTGTATTGATCACTTTTTCATCAGACATATATGCTTCATCAACATCAGTTTGAGCTTGAAAAGCAATGTTAAAAAAAAAAATATATATATATATATATCATTTACCTTTGCTGGTATTAAGTTCATTCCTGCAATAGAAACATGTTAGCAAGCTCTAGTCTACCCTCAGACAACATTTCACCGTCTGGACTGTATTCTCATATACCTGTACTACCTGTACTGCCTGTACTACCTGTACTACCTGTACTGCCTGTACTACCTGTACTGCTTGTACTACCTGTACCACCTGTACTACCTGTACATGGTTCCATGGTGGCCATTGAAACAGAAGCCAGAGAGTAGCCCCTGTCCTTCTATTTCACTCTTTTGATTCAATCTCATCGTCACCGTGGCAGGACACATGTCCAGTGAAGCCAACACCATTCCCTGATGACCACAAGTACAAGTTAGTCTTTTGCCACGACAACATTTTCAAGGTGACAGCTTCTTATAAAGATGCTCCTAATGCTTTTAGAGGGCGCCTTCTCTTCTGCTGCCGGTGTGGCTTTATTGTGCAGATCATAAAATGTCCGCCATATATCCCACCCTCTAAAAAATAATCACCTTACTAAGAGGATTATTTGTCTATTTGTTTGGGTTATACATTATATACAGTAAACATCTGCTTCTATGACCATCAAGTACATCTTGTACAGACACCTTGGAGGTCCTATTGTCTGGTAAGTCGTAACAAAACAGTATTATTTACACATTCTAAAGTCAAAATGTGGATTCAAGCATTCCATGCATCGGAAATAGTAGGCAATACTAGAACTACTGTGGAATATTATACAATGCTTCACCTGTTCCACATTTTTTGATGTTACCACCTTATTCCAAAATGCAATACAAGCATTTTATCCTCAAAATTCTACACCCAATACCCCATAATGACGATGTATTTTTTTTCAAAGGTATTACTAAAAAAAGCCCTAATGTAATGCATGTACATAAGTATTTGCAGCTTTTGCCACAAACTTAAAAAAATTTGCCCAAAAAAGCTCTTAAAAAAATGTGTAGAGACAAAAATATATATATTTTCCATTTTGAAATAAGGCTGCACCATAACAATATGTGAAAAAGGTGAAGAGCTGTGATTATTTCCCAGAAAAACTTTATGTACCGTATTAAAAAAAAACAAAAAAAAAAACGCTGACTTCAAAGAAAAAGGGGTTTCAGTGAGACCTGAGCCAAATGTGATCCTGAAAATCAGGAGCATTGTCGAGGGGAGAATGACTAAGTCAGAACCCGCAGAGAGGCTGAAAAAGAAAAGCAGAGAGAAACGAGAAAAAATAGAAAGTACGCTGCTTGCATTGTATTGTGCCTCCTCTTCTACTGATGATATACAGACTACGGCGTCTACAGATAGCAGCAAAGTCCGAAACGGGAGATTATTTTTTATGTATTTTTTCGTTTACAATGTCAACCATATCAGTTTTGACATAATCATGGACCAGGGTGACAAAAACATGCAAGATAATAGTTTTATGTGCCTTTATTCACACGATGTATGCGGGGAAATACCAACAGGGGGCGACATATCCAGTCTGGGGATGGAAAGGGGTGTTTCGAATACAGTTAGTTGTGTATTTATTACACTGATTACATTTTGCTCATCTGGATGATACGGGGCCTTTATATACATATTTGGGCACCATTTGAGCACCCTCACCTTGGGAGGGGTACCGGTACTTTTCTTGGCACTGACCGAATCCTACCAGTCCTACCAATTCACATAAACACTGCCAGTTTTAACTTTTTACTTTCAACACCTTCACATGTGTGTCGGGTTCAAACACTGATGACATCTATTAAACAGACCAGAAGCAAGGAATCATGCGGAGACAGAGTTCAATTTGGCTCAATTGAGGAGACACAATGTTTTGGGGCTGTACTCTAGTTTCAGATCCAGACTTTGCTGTAAAGTCTAGCCCAGGTGCTTCCTCTATTTATTTGGGAGGTCCCTGGTTACATCACTGAAGCTGACGCTGAACGAAGGGGGTAATCTCGTCAGTTCGACACAATATATGATTATACAAGAAATACCAATGTGTTGACACAGATGATATCGCTTTGTCTCTACTCTGTATGCGTCACGACGGTGTTTGGCCTTGGCAGTCAGCAGACCGTCCCTGGACACAGACACTGATACCAGACATGGCTTGCAATCTTTTGGATTGCTAGCTTTGCACGGACAAAGAAAAATACCACTGCAGCACAATTGATAATAACTATAGCAACGGCCTTTAAGCATAAGAGTTGTGCGATAATATAGACATAATTATTCCAACAATAATATTGACTACAACTGAGATGCATGTTACAATCAAACATTGGGTGCGTAATTGGTCAAGTATTTACTGTATTAACACTTTCTAGGGCGCAACATGAGACTAGAAACACTGAAATGAACCATAAACTATCAAGACTGATGTGTAACACCCTTGAATTTACAATGAAACAAGATTCATCATACTTAGCCCTTTTTTCAAATCAAATAATAAGGGTTCGAACCTAGAACCCTCAAGTTGCTGGCACGGCCGCTCTACCAACTGAGCCACGAGAGAATAGTATCGTTACACAATATCATTTTATTTTTAGAAGTTTTAAATCTGAAGATTTAAAGCTAAAAAAAAACTTTCAGCTCAGTCACAATAATTTCACCGTAAAATTTGCGGTGTTTTTTTCACAGTATTTTACTGTAAATGGAAAAACTGTACCACAGTTGTTTTTACTACCACCGTTTTTGTTTGTTTTTTTACAATAAAAAACAGTTGTCAGAATATTATTGTCGGAAAAACATAGACTTTTTCCATTTCCAGTAATAACTACATTTTGAGGTGAAATTATGTCAACTTACCATATATTTTTTAATATTTTATAAAAAAAAAAACTCTAACTAAAAAAGTCTGTAATAATAGCATCCACTGTTAGAAGCCAAACATAACAGCCATGTGGCCCTCAGTGAGAAGCACTTTGACACCCGGGCCCTATGGTAAAATGACGTAGAGTGGAGCATACTGTAAATCCTCAGCCATGTCATGTGTTCATGGAGGCTTAGTCTCTTCACTTGTTCATGTCCCATAATGCACTCTGCCTCTGATTCACCCCCCCCACACGGACAACAAAGCGGTCCAGAGAACTGACCCGCCAGACGGCGTGGTCTTACCCTCATTTCTCTTGTGAAAACTGGAGGAAATGCTTATTGTTTTATTACAAGTCCAATCATTCCTATTAGACCTTTATGATCATTTATGAGAATGGAGCCAGGGAATTATTTGACAGTGACCTTGAACTTTCACAAAGGCGATATCTTAACTCAGATCACTTGCTAGATTGTTCCGTCATACATCAGTCTGGTGCTTTATTTCCTCCAATAAAATATGAACCCCCCCACCATCTTCTGCAACACTACTTTGGGGGCAACGGGATAACATTAGTGCAGCGGAACCTCCAAAGTCGAACACAATCAGTGTTCCCTCCATGATGGCAGGCTTAGGTTCAAGACCCCTACCTCACAGTGGGTTATGTTCAAGACCCCCGCTGTAAATCTTCCAAATAGGGACACTGTTATGTCATGATTTATTATAATAATAATAAAAAAAAAAAAATATATATATATATATATATGTACCTTTGAAATCTCCATATACATCTTCCACACACACTGATGAACACTTGCCATACATTTTTTGTAATCATTTAACCTAAATAAAGATTATTTTCTAAATGTAAAATACTTCCTTGTGGTCAACATAACATGTAAGTTTTACACATCATCTTCAAGTCGCTTTCTGACAGCCATGTTGTAGTTTTTAAGTCTGCTGACAGAAGTTCAAACTTTACATGTGAATAATATAAATACAGTCTATTACACTGCATTATACACATGTGACTAACATAAATACAGTCTATTATACAGCATTACTAACATGTGAATAACATAAATACTGTCTATTATACAACATTACTAACATGTGAATAACATAAAATCCGGTCTATTATACAGCATTATTCACATGTGAATAATATAAATACAGTCTATTATACAGCGTTATTCACATGTGAATAATATAAATACAGTCTATTATACAGCGTTATTCACATGTGAAAAACATAAATACAGTCTATTATACAGCATTATTCACATGTGAAAAACATAAATACTGTCTATTTTACAGCATTATTCACATGTGAATAACATAAATACAGTCTATTATACAGCATTATTCACATGTGAATAACATAAATACAGTCTATTGTACAGCATTACTAACATGTGAATAACATAAAATGCAGTCTATTATACAGCATTATTCACATGTGAATAACATAAAGACAGTATTATACAGCATTATTCACATGTGAATAACATAAATACAGTCTATTGTACAGCATTACTAACATGTGAATAACATAAAATACTGTCTATTATACAGCATTACTAACATGTGAATACCATAAACTGCAGTCTATTATACAGCATTATTTACATGTGAATAACATTAATACAGTCTATCATACAGCGTTATTCACATGTGAATAATATAAATACAGTCTATTACACATCACATTTAACATCTGAATAATATAAATACAGTCTATTATACAGCATTATTCACATGTGAATATTATAAATACAGTCTATTATACAGCATTATTCACATGTGAATAATATAAATACAGTCTATTATACAGCATTATTAACATGTGAATAATATAAATAGAGTCTATTATACAGCATTATTCACATGTGAATAACATAAATACAGTCTATTATACAGCATTACTAACATGTGAGTAACATAAAATATAGTCTATTTTACAGCATTATTCACATGTGATTAACATAAACACAGCCTATTATACAGCGTTATTCACATGTGAATAACATAAATACAGTCTATTGTACAGCAATATTCACATGTGAATAACATAAATACAGTCTATTATACAACATTATTCACATGCGAATAACATATATACAGTATTATACAGCATTATTCACATGTGAATAGCATAAATACAGTCTATTATACAGCGTTATTCACATGTGAATGATACAAATACAGTCTATTATACAGCATTATTCACATGTGAATAACATAAATACAGTCTATTGTACAGCAATATTCACATGTGAATAACATAAATACAGTCTATTATACAACATTATTCACATGCAAATAAAATATATACAGTACTATACAGCATTATTCACATGTGAATAGCATAAATACAGTCTATTATACAGCGTTATTCACATGTGAATGATACAAATACAGTCTATTATACAGCATTATTCACATGTGAATAACATAAATACAGTCTATTATACAGCATTATTCACATGTGACTAAAATAAATACAGTCTATTATACAGCATTACTAACATGTGAATAACATAAATACTGTCTATTACACAACATTACTAACATGTGAATAACATAAAATCCAGTCTATTATACAGCATTATTCACATGTGAATAACATAAATACTGTCTATTATACAACATTACTAACATGTCCATCCATCCATTTTTCTACCGCTTATTCCCTTTTGGGGTCGCGGGGGGCGCTGGCGCCTATCTCAGCTACAATCGGGCGGAAGGCGGGGTACACCCTGGACAAGTCGCCACCTCATCGCAGGGCCAACACAGATAGACGGACAACATTCACACTCACATTCACACACTAGGGACCATTTAGTGTTGCCAATCAACCTATCCCCAGGTGCATGTCTTTGGAAGTGGGAGGAAGCCGGAGTACCCGGAGGGAACCCACGCATTCACGGGGAGGACATGCAAACTCCACACAGAAAGATCCCGAGCCTGGATTTGAACCCAGGACTGCAGGACCTTCGTATTGTGCATTCACATGTGAATAATATAAATACAGTCTATTATACAGCGTTATTCACATGTGAATAACATAAATACAGTCTATTGTACAGCAATATTCACTTGTGAATAACATAAATACAGTCTATTATACAACATTATTCACATGCGAATAACATATATACAGTATTATACAGCATTATTCACATGTGAATAGCATAAATATAGTCTATTATACAGCGTTATTCACATGTGAATGATACAAATACAGTCTATTATACAGCATTATTCACATGTGAATAACATAAATACAGTCTATTATACAGCATTATTCACATGTGAATAATATAAATACAGTCTATTATACAGCATTATTCACATGTGAATAATATAAATACATTCTATCATACAGCATTACTAACATGTGAATAACATAAAATACAGTCATTATACAGCATTAATCACATGTTAAAAACATAAATACAGCCTATTATACAGCGTTATTCAAATGTGAATAACATAAATACAGTCTATTTTACAGCAATATTCACATGTGAATAATATAAATACAGTCTATTATACAGCATTATTCACAGGTGAATAATATAGATACATTATACATTTACAGTGCATGTACAGTCCAAAGGTCATGTTGATGGTGAGTCCATACGGTGCTAAAAGTCTTACTAAATGATGTGTGTGTGTGTGTTTGTGTGTGTGTGTGTGCGTGTGTGTGTGTGTGTGTGTGTGTGTGTGTGTGAGTGTGTGTGTGTGTGTGTGTGTGTGTGTGTGTGTGTGTGTGTGTGTGTTTGTGCATTTAATTGTGAACTATAAAATAGCCGTGAGGAAAAAAAGTAGCGACTTATACTCCGGAATTTACGGTGTGTATGAGAAGAGGATAGAGTGTGTGTTTTGAACAACAATAATAATTAAAAAAAAAATGCAACTAATTGGAAGTGATTTACATCTCCAAGGGCCTGTTCCACTTCCCCCGAGGAGAAAAGTCCTAGTTCCAGTGTTCACTTCCATCATCAAAGGGCCCGCTCTCTCATGTAATATTAACATGTGCTAAATCAGTGGCAGTGATGTTTACATAGCAGCAACACGCGCACGTCTTTTCTTGTCAAAGATTAGGAGTCTCTGGCACCTGGGGGACACAACAATGTCCTTGTGAAGAAGCGGGGTTTTACACAGAGTCGCATTTAGGCGCATGACATGGAGTGTCCACTTGGGGGTATTGGACACTTCCACATGGGGATATTGGACACTTCCACGTGGGGATATTGGACACTTCCACATGGGGATGTTGGACACTTCCACATGGGGATATTGGACACTTCCACATGGGGATGTTGGACACTTCCACAAGGGGATGTTGGACACTTCCACATGGGGATGTTGGACACTTCCACATGGGGATGTTGGACACTTCCACATGGGGATGTTGGACACTTCCACATGGGGATATTGGACACTTCCACATGGGGATATTGGACACTTCCACATGGGGATGTTGGACACTTCCACATGGGGATATTGGACACTTCCACATGGGGATGTTGGACACTTCCACATGGGGATGTTCGACACTTCCACATGGGGATATTGGACACTTCCACTTGGGGATATTGGACACTTCCACATGGGGATATTGGACATTTCCACTTGGGGATGTTGGACATTTCCACATGGGGATATTGGACACTTCCACTTGGGGATGTTGGACACTTCCACATGGGGATATTGGACATTTCCACTTGGGGATGTTGGACACTTCCACATGGGGATATTGGACACTTCCACTTGGGGATGTTGGACACTTCCACATGGGGAAATTGGACACTTCCACGTGGGGATATTGGACATTTCCACTTAGGGATATTGGACACTTCCACATGGGGATATCGGACACTTCCATGTGGGGATGTTAGACACTTCCACATGGGGATGTTGGACACTTCCACATGGGGATATTGGACACTTCCACATGGGGATATTGGACACTTCCATGTGGGGATGTTGGACACTTCCACATGGGGATCTTGGACACTTCCACATGGGGATATTGGACACTTCCATGTGGGGATGTTGGACACTTCCACATGGGGATGTTGGACACTTCCACATGGGGATATTGGACACTTCCATGTGGGGATGTTGAACACTTCCACATGGGGATATTGGACACTTCCGTGTGGGGATGTTGGACACTTCCACATGGGGATATTGGACACTTCCATGTGGGGATGTTGGAGCATGTTTACAGGACTTTTACCAGGGATTAAATATATGAAAACATGTCAATAAAATAGAGTGGAACAATGACATACACACTTAATTGTCTCTCGGACAGGGTTAGTCATAGCAAAGATGCATAGTAAAACAATGTAAATATGAACAATGGGTTTTAGTGAAAGTTTTTTCACAATATAAAGTACAAAACCAGTAAAATTGTCACGTTGTGTAAATGGTAAATAAAAAGAGAATACAATGGTGTGGGTTCCTGGGACCACCAAACGCTGCCAGGAGAGCCCGGATCAGGGTTACAACGCTTGTTTTATTTCCATAAAGTCGTGAACGTGTATTGCTTTCCAGCAAATGTTTTTTCTGCATCTGTGTCTCGGTCTCTCTCACTCTGGCTCCCACTCCAGCTCCAAACTGCAAGTCTTGTACTGGCTGCTGCTAATACATGTGATTAGATAACCAAGCCCACCTGGGCCATCCACTCACTTGTTGCTGTCTTCGAGGCCGACAGGAACGGGGTGTGTCTTTGCAGACCCCACTCAGCAGCAGGCCCGCAGGCCACGCCCCCCTCCAGAAAGATATTTAATGTTCACACAGAAAAAACGCTGTTATTTTGTGCACATAATCGTTAACTTAGAATTTTATTGCAGCAACACATTGTAAAAAAGTCATTTTTACCAATGTGTTACATGGCCTTTCCTTTCAACAACACTAGGTAAAGGTTTGGGAACTGAGGAGACACATTTTTGAAGTGGAATTTTTTCCCATTCTTGCTTGATGTACAGCTTAAGTTGTTCAACAGTCTCCTGCCTCATATTTTAGCCTTCATATTGCACCACACATTTTCAATGTCTGGACTACATGCAGGCCAGTCTAGTACCGGCACACTTTTACTATGAAGCCACACTGTTGTAACACGTGGCTTGGCGTCGTCATGCTGAAATAAGCAGGGGCGTCCATGAAAATGTTGCTTGGCATATGTTGCTCCAAAACCTGTATGTATGAGGTAGTGTCTTCTCCTCTTTGCATATCCCTGGTCTCATCACAATGAAAACATTAAAGATACTACTACACTACTGTATTTTATTGTTGTCATTATGGTGGTACTTGATGAATACTTAAGTCTACTACACTACTGTATTTTATTGTTGTCATTATGGTGGTACTTGATGAATACTTAGGTCTACTACACTACTGTATTTTAATGTTGTCATTATGGTGGTACTTGATGAATACTTAGGTCTACTACACTACTGTATTTTTATGTTGTCATTATGGTGGTACTTGATGAATACTTAGGTCTACTACACTACTGTATTTAATGTTGTCATTATGGTGGTACTTGATGAATACTTAGGTCTACTACACTACTGTATTTAATGTTGTCATTATGGTGGTAATTGATGAATACTTAGGTCTACTACACTACTGTATTTAATGTTGTCATTATGGTAGTACTCGATGAATACTTAGGTCTACTACACTACTGTATTTTAATGTTGTCATTATGGTGGTATTTGATGAATACTTAGGTCTACTACATTACTGTATTTTAATGTCATGGTGGTACTTGATGAATACTTAGGTCTACTACACTAATGTATTTTAATGTTGTCATTATGGTGGTACTTGATGAATACTTAGGTCCACTACAGTACTGTATTTAAATGTAGTCATTATGGTGGTACTTGATGGATACTTAGGTCTACTACACTACTGTATGTCAATGTTGTCATTATGGTGGTACTTGATGAATACTTTGGTCCACTACACTACTGTATTTTAATGTAGTCATTATGGTGGTACTTAATGAATACTTAGGTCCACTACACTACTGTATTTTAATGTTCTCATTATGATGGTACTTGATGGTTACTTAGGTCTACTAGACTACTGTATTTTAATGTAGTCATTACGGTGGTACTCGATGAATACTTAGGTCTACTACACTACTGTATTTAATGTTGTCATTAAGGTGGTACTTGATGAATACTTAGGTCTACTACACTACTGTATCTCAATGTTGTCATTATGATGGTACTTGATGAATACTTAAGGCTACTACACTACTGTATTTTAATGTTGTCATCACATTTGCCAAGTCAGCAAAATGTACAGTAAATAACTTATTTTTTTGTGGAATGGGTGTTAAAATTATTAATAATAATACTAATAATAGTAAAATAATAAGGAAAAAAGAATAATAAGGAAACATAGCCACTATATGTTGTTATTATAGTTTTTTTTTACAATGATTTGTATTTATTGAGTTTAATTTGCTTTTTGATTGGATGAAACAAGTGCAGTGCAGTTCCTTTGAGGAGTAAAAACAAAGAAAGGTTGGCCTTGTGAGCACTTCAACATTTTGCCTCTGGCTAAAATCTGATAATCAAAAGGCTTCTGAGGTGAAGTGGGCTGTCATCGCCGAGTCAAATCTCCTGGAAATGAGTTCTATTAATCACACGGAGCCTCATTTGCTCCTTTTTTCTCTCCACGTGAGCGCTGTGGAGTGTGTCTGTGTCGTGTGTCTGCTGCAAGGACCGAGGAAGCTGGGAAAGGCTTGGTGGTGCAAAAGAAGAGCTAGCATTTGTTATTATGGAAACCAGAGCATCCTTCCTAACGAGAGGGTACCAATGCAGAATTAACACAAGCTCCGCCCACTTCTGATTCATTAGGCGAGTGCAGGTAGTTTATTGCTTATCTTGCGCACTCTCTTTGTCTCATCATATCTGCTCTTTTTTACAGTGCTACTTCTCTTTTTGTATTATTCTATTTCCCTGGGATTAACACGTTCACCAAAAGTGCTCAGCATTCATCATACTTGCCAACCTTGAGACCTCCGATTTCAGGTGTGGTCGGGGGTGGGGCAAGGGCGTGGTTGGGGGCGTGGTTAAGAGAGGAGGAGTATATATATATATATATATATATATATATATATATACATATACACACTCATCTACTCATTGTTGAGTTAAGGGTTGAATTGTCCATCCTTGTTCTATTCTCTGTCACTATTTTTCTAACCATGCTCTGGTGATGGATTGCTGTGTGGCACACACAAAAGTGCTTTCATCAAATGCACTAGAGCAGGGATGTCAAACTCAAATACAGAGTGGGCCAAAATTTTAAACGGAACAAAGCCGCGGGCCAAGGTTGAACAAATGAACCTTTTAATAGGGACCCAAACAAGTTTTGCATTAAATATTGAACAAGCAAGGCTTATATAACTTTATAGTGACATGCAAAATCCAGTTTCAAATAATAATAATAATAATTTAAAAAATATCAATGGCATATCAAATAAGATTTAAACACAATTTAAATAAAAAATGTATGCCTTTTTTTCTATTTGCAATCTTCTGAGGTAAATATCATATTTTTTCCACTGGCTAATAATACATTTGAAAATAAAATAACAATAATGAATGAACCAAACATTCAAGCCTTGAAGTAGCAAGAGAAAACGCATGAATAAAACGTTAATTATTGGTGAGTTTGCTGGAAGTTTCCCGGAAGAGTTAGTGCTGCAAGGGGTTCTGGGTATTTGTTCTGTTGTTTTACGGTGCGGATGTTCACCCGAATGTCACAACGTGGCTTGGACGTGGATTGTTTCTTCGATGCAGATGAGAATCAGCACGAGTGCGGCGTGGATGTGAGTACATGGTTGTTTATTTAGTAAACAAATAAACAACAAAAAGCGCTCACAATGGAGGAAGAAACTTGGCTAAACAGTATAAACGTGAAACAAAAACACCTGCTCGTTGGCATGAAAGACACTTTAACTATAAACTTAAACAGCACGATGGCAAGACTAAAGACATGAAACAAAAGAGTGCACTGTGGCATAAATACATAAACTTACACGGCATGGAACTGTGGACGAGGACGTGATGGTTTGAACAGCATGGGTAGGGTGCGTGCGAGTGTGAGAAGATCCCAGGACGAAGACAAGAAAAAGAGTGACTTAAATAGCTATGATCATTAGTGAAAACAGGTGTGAGGCTGAGAACAGGGACGTGACAGGTGAAAACTAATGAGTTGACATGGAAACAAACAAAACCAGGAAGTGCAAAACGTGACTGAATGTCCAAAAACTAAACATAGCGTGACCAAAACCAAAACATAACTTACAGGCGTGACACCGAAATGTGTTTGTCATTCTTGTTTGGTGTGGGTTCACAGTGTGGCGCATATTTGTAACAGTGCTAAAGTTGTTTATACGGCCACCCTCAGTGTGACCTGTTTGGTTGTTGACCAAGTATGCCTTGTGCGTGTGTGGAGGAAAAGCGGACGTGACGACAGGTGTACAGAACGCTCAAGGCAGTGCCTTAAATGCAAGCCCCCAATGTAGTTGTCCAGGTGGAAATCGGTATAAATTCGGGAGAATGGTTGCCATGGGAGATTTTCAGGAGGGGCACTGAACTTCAGGAGTCTACCGGGAAAATTAGGAGGGTTGGCAAGTATGAGTATTAGCGGTGAATGCGGTGTTACAGCGGCACCGACGCTGTATAACACCGGCGGGCCACCTCTAATGCTAAATTGATATTGCCTCAAGGGCCAAATTAAATTACACGGCGGGCCAGATTTGGCACTAGAGTCCGGAATCTTCCATCTCTCCATAGCATGGTCCAAAACGTACAGTGGATGGCAGTATTGTCTTGCTTAAGAGTGTCACAACATTGCTGTTTACGGCAGACGAACTGCTTTACGGTAGATGAAAACGCGGCTGCTGTTGTTGTGTGTTGTTACCGCGCTGGGAGGGACGTTAATGAAACTGCCTAACAATAATCCCACATAAGTAACCAAGTACTCGCCCTCGATCATTCTACAGTTAGAACGTCATTGGGCAGGAACGCTGTTTTTATTGTGGGAAAGCGGACGTGAAAACAGGCTGTCGACACGTCACTCAGGTCCGCATGGAGCTGGAGGGGGCGTGGCCCCCAGCTCAAGCCTAAATTTCGGGAGATTTTCGGGAAAAAATTTGTCTGGGGAGGTTTTCGGGATAGACGCTGAATTTCGGCAGTCTTCCAGAAAATCCGGGAGGGTTGGCAAGTATGGCAGTGATGCTAATTGGTCCATTTTGTGAGTCATTTAGTGGTGTTCGTGCAGGTGAATCTAGGCGGGCAAAAACAAGTCGATTCACTTCTGAATCACAATTCTTATTCATCGCCATTTTTATATCAAGTCATTTAAAAAATATATTATAATTTTCAATGAATCAATCAAAGTTTATTCATGTAGCCCTGTAGACGTTTCCCCCCCCCCCCCAGTGGGTTCTGCTGATCACACACTTGTACGGGAGTCCAACGTTCACAGTTCTACAAAGCTTTTGAAGAGTAGTACGATTCCCAACTTTTCAGTCCACCGTCTCTCCAAGCCATCCTCCCCTTTCTGCTCCCGGCTGCTACTAATACAAATAACCGGTGATTAGACAATAATGCCCAGCTGGGCAATCTAATCACCTGTCAGCTGTGTTTAAAAGCCAGCGTTGACCACGCCCTCCTCCACATACCTCCACATACTACACCAGTTCCTTTGGCAGCAAAACAGGCCCAGAGCATAATACTACCACCACCATACTTGACGGTATGTATGGTGTTCCTGGGATGAAAGGCCTCACCTTTTCTCCTCCAAACATATTGCTGGGTATTGTGGTCAAACAGCTCCATGTTTGTTTCATCTGACCTCACATGGACAAAGATAATGATGGGGAAAAAAATCGAGCTGTTTGGCCACAGTACCCATCAATATGAGTTGAGGCCTTTAATCCCAGGAACACCACACCTACCGTCAAGCATGGTGGTGGTAGTATTATGCTCTGGGCCTGTTTTGCTGCCAATGGAACTGCTCCTTTACAGAGAGTAAATGGGACAATGACCTCCAAATTCTTCAGGACAACCTACCTAAATCATCAGTCCGGAGTTTGGGTCTTGGGCGCAGTTGGGTGTTCCATCAGGACAATGACCCCAAACACACCTCAAAAGTTGTAAAGGGATGCCTAAATTAGGCTAGAATGATTTTTTGTAGAATGGCCTTCCCCAAGTCCGGACTTAAAGGTGTGGACAATGCTTAAGAAACAGGTCCATGTCAGAAAAGCAACACATTTAGCTGAACTGCACCAATTTTGTCAAGAGGAGTGGTCAAAATTTCAAGCAGAAGCTTGCCAGGAGCTTGTGGATGGATATTGAATTCATAAAAGAAGCTTTGTTTTCCGCTGCTCCCCGTCTGTGGAACGCTCTCCCTGACCACCTGAGGGCACCTCAGACTGCGGATGCTTTTAAAAAAGGCTTGAAAACCCATCCTTTTAAAAAAAAAAGCCTTTTTGTAAACGTGCATTTTGGTTCTAACTATTGGGCTGTTTCCAGTTTTATATTTTATTCTTTTTTATTATCTTTTTATTATTACTATTATTATTTTTACACTGTGGCACTTTGAGGTTGTCTGCTCACCGTAAAGTGCTTTTTTCTTTCTTTACAAATAAAATCTATTATTATTATTATAAAAGAAGCAAACTTCATGAAGTTTTTTAGTGAGCAACATGTGTGTGCTCCAAACACTACATCACAAAAAAAACAAGAGTTGTAGAAATGATTGGAAACTGAAGACAGCCATGACATGATGTTCTTTACAAGTGTACGTACACTTTTGAGCAGGACTGTGTGTGACTCTGCAGAGATCTACTGTATATGAAAAGTGATGAACTAATCAATGCAAGGTGACCACACTTTGAAAATGGACTAAGGAAAACTATATTAGTGTGTTGGGACTTTTTCTGGCAAACATTGTTAATGCTGGCTGGATTTGACCTGGTAAGTGACAGAGGAGGGTGGTGTCTTCTGCAGGCTCAAGGTTGCCTGCTATTTCTGAGTAATATCACAGTCACCAACAGCGACGTGTTATTCCGTGCCCGTGTTCTCGCCTCCATTGTTCATGCTTTTTTTTGTCTTTTTTGCAACTCCTCGCTCATTCACAAAAACAGTAAATCGATAGCTCCCCCCGGTAATAAAGCACAGTAACACTCAGTCATGAGTCAGTCATTGAGCTTGGATTTTCTTCTCAAATATCCTGCAGCGATCATGATTATGATCTGGGAGTCATTTTTATTATTTCTTTTGGGCAAATGTTCTTAATAAAAAATCATTTGTCTATGTCTTCAGTCTGTGGTAATACATGAACTCAGTAGAAACCTGCAATACACTTGCATACAAATTAGTGCTTTCAAATTATTATTTAAAAAACAAAATTAATCACGTTTGGATTAGTCATGATTAATCACTAATCACGGTTTTGTTTTTATAGCATTTTTTATATAATTCATATATATATATATATATATATATATATACATATATATATTAGGGGTGTGGGAAAAAATCTATTCGAATTTGAATCACTATTCTCACGTTGTGCGATTCAGAATCGATTCGCATTTTTAAAAAATCGAGACATTTTTTTTATATTTTTCTTTTTTTTTTCTTTTTATAAGTCCAACAAAACACTACACATCAATACCATAACAAAGTAATCCAATTCCAAAAGCAAACCTGAGCCAGCAACACTCAGAACTGCAATAAACAGAGCAATTGAGAGGAGACACAAACACTACACTTAACAAACCAAAAGTAGTGAAACAAAAATGAATATTATCAACAACAGTATCAATATTAGTTATAATTTCAGCATAGCAGTGATTCAAAATATCTCATTGACATTGTCTTTTACAATTATAAAAGCTTTTAACAAAAATCTACTACTCTGCTAGCATATCAGCAGACTGGGGTAGATCCTGGTGAAATCTTATGTATTGAATGAATACAGAATCGTTTTGAATCGGAAAAATATCGTTTTTGAATCGAGAATCGTGTTAAATCAAAAAAATATATATAATCGAATCGCGACCCCAAGAATCGATATTGAATCAAATCGTGGGGCACACAAAGGTTTGCAGCCCTATATATATATATATATATATATATATATATATATATATATATATATATATATATATATATATATATATACATATATATATATATATATATATACACACACACACACACGTGAAACCTTTCAATCCGGTTTCAGGGCAAATCACTCCACGGAGACAGCCCTCGCAAAAGTGACTAATGATCTATTGTGAACGATGGATTCTGATTCGTCATCTATGTTGCTGCTTCTCGATCTTAGCGCTGCTTTCGTTACCGTCGATCATAATATTTTATTAGAGTGTATCAAAACACGAATTGGTATGTCAGACTTAGCCCTGTCTTGGTTTAACTCATCATTGTCACCGACGTCCCACTGGGTGTGAGTTTTCCTTGCCCTTATGTGGGCCTACCGAGGATGTCGTAGTGGTTTGTGCAGCCCTTTGAGACACTAGTGATTTAGGGCTATATAAGTAAACATTGATTGATTGATTGATTGAAATATATATATATATATATATATATATATATATATATATATATATATATATATATATATATATATATATATACACATATATATGTATAGTATTGTTTCAATTATTTTCATTTGTACTGTTCAGAAACCTTTAATAACAGTTTTTATTCTAAACACAAACTAATCGGTCTGACATTTTTGCTAATTTGACATCTCTTTAACATTGTTGTTATTAAACGGCTGCCACCAACAGCGCTCACTCCCTGCATGCCAGTATCGCTGCACATCCTGCAGGCTCTATTCACTGCCGTGGACATTTCACTTTCCCCCTCGCTCAATTACACGCTTACACACACACACACACACACACACTGCTCCCCTTTTCTGTGGTCGTGTCTTTTTCTCGGGCCACGCATACGGCCGGCGTTCAAGTTCATCACTTATCTTTCTGAAATGTCACAAGATTGAGAGAGGCGGCTTTATGTGTGTGTGGGGGGGAGGGGGGGGGGTAGTACTGTTCCTTCACAGAAGGCTTCACCTTCCATCATGGATTAGGAGATCATCCATCTGGAAGTGACTAAGGACTTTCTATGCCATCGCATGGCCACTCAACTGTACACATGCCAGACAATCTGCTGTCACCATGTGCTAGTCAACTGTAATAATATTGGATATATATATATATATATATATATATATATATATATATATATATATATATATATATATATATATATATATATATATATATATAAATATATATATATATATATATATATATATACTAAACACCAGGTGAGGCACAGATACCTTTGGAGGTTTTTTTCTTCAATCCACACTGTATGTAGCCCTGGAGGCACCACATGTGTCTGCCTCACTTCTCGTCTGCGGCGTTATTTTGATCAGGAAACACCGAATTTCCGCGATTTTCACCATGGAAATGATCAAAATATACAGGAACCACACCGAAATCACATAGAAAGCATAGACCAAAAGAGAAATATTCAAACTCATTTTATTTTATTACTTTGTATTTGAACATCTTATGGTTAAGCCACCTGACAGCACGTTTTTTTTTAATCCAGTTTGATTATTTTGATTTTGTACGGTGTCCTTGAGTGCCCGGAAAGGCGCCATATAAGTAAAATGTATTATTCTTTTTATTATTATTATTCATCTGACATCATATGGACAGTAAATCTCGCAGTAGCAATTATTTGTATCCATGTACATTTATGCTATATATGTACAAAAACAACAACAACAAAAACAACAACACATGATGTTAGTACATCTTGTAATTTGATTTTGATATATATATATATTGTTATCTTGATAGATTGAAAATCACACCAATGAGTTGACTTAAGAACACTATCACATAATTTAATAAGAAAGTATAAATAAGGACAAACAAAGGTAGAATACAATAGTTTTCTTACCCTCTGTTACTTGCTGATGTGTATTTGGGATCTGTAAGTCCTGAAAATATGGCGAGTCCACCATCGTAGTCCGTGGTGACCCCATAGTAATACGCTTCTTCTGTTTCTCCACCTTCTTATGTAGCATTTATCTTCCGCTGGTGCCATTTCTAATATAAAGTAGTGTGAAGTTATTACTTAAAGATCTGTTAGTAGGCGTCCGACCGGCGGCATTTCTGGATGTTGTTGATAAATGGCTTTGGCTTTGCATAGTAGAGTTTTAACTTGCACTTACAGATGTAGCGACCAACTGTAGTTACTGACAGCGGTTTTCTGAAGTGTTCCCGAGCCCATGTGGTGATATCTTTTACACACTGATGTGGCTTTTTGATGCAATAGCACCTGAGGGATGAAAGGTGCATAATATCATGGCTTACGTGCAGTGATTTCTCCACATTCTCTGAACCTTTAGATGACATTACTGAGCGTGGATGGTGAAATCCCAAAATTCCTTCCAATGCTTGGTTGGGAAATGTTGTTCTTAAACAATTAGCTCAGGCATTTGTTGACAAAGTGGTGACCCTCGACCCGTCCTTGTTTTTTGAATGACTAAGCATTTCACGGAAGCTGCTTTTATACCCAATCATGGCACCCACCTGTTCCCAATTAGCCTGTTCACCAGTGGGATGTTTCAAATAAGTGTTTGATGAGCCTTCCTCAACTTTATCAGTCTTTTTTGCCACTTGTGCCAGCTTTTTTGAAACACGATGCAGGCATCAAATTCCAAATGAGCTAATATTTGCAGAAAATGCCAAAGTTCGCCAGTTGGAACGTTAACTATATTGTCTTTGCAGTCTATTCAATTGAATATAATTTGAAAAGGATTTGCAAATCATTGTATTCTCTTTTTATTTACCATTTACAGAAGGTGACAACTTAACAGCTGAGTGTTTGTTAGGAGAGATAATTGGGCCAGCAATAATTAGAGCAACAAACAACTGGCCGCTTGCCGCTGTCATGGGAGGACACCTCGCTTACTTTGCTTTTCCACTCCAGTTTGAAACTATCTCATCTTACATGATGCATGAAGCTCAATGTGTTCCTTTTAAAATACCTCGTTAATGCTAATTAAAGACTAGGAGTCAGGTGCTGGTGTTGGAAGGAAGTATACAAGAACAATTGAGTAAGATGGATCAGAAAGTACTGCCTGACTACTAATTACACTCCTGTGCTCTTGGGAAGACATCACAGACAAAACTGCTTGTAACTTCCAATAGGAATGTTGTAGAGACACGAAACAAAAACCTCTGTGTAGGTCTCACTTAGACCTACATTTCATTCATTTACATACTTTAGCGAAAATCAACAGTAAGTTGGCAATCACCCCTTCAAAACAAAATTTTTGTAAAAACCCATCACCTTTTTTTCAAACACTATCTCCTCTGAGCGCGTTTGTTGTGTCGGCTTCAAACTCTCACAGCAGAGAGATTGAACCCTTCTGATTAAAAGTTGACAAAAAAGTTTTAATAACTGCTTTGGTTATGATTTTACGAGCCTTCAAAGTGGATATTGCAAAATAGTGAGAGTTCAGTCCATAGTGGATCTAACATAATAGTGTGATAGTCCAGTCCATAGTGGATCTAGCATAATAGTGTGAGAGTCCAGTCCATATTGGATCTAACATAATAGTGAGAGTTCAGTCCATAGTGGATCTAACATAAAAGTGAGTCTCCAGTCCATAGTGGATCTAACATAATAGTGTGAGAGTCCAGTCCATATTGGATCTAACATAATAGTGAGAGTTCAGTCCATAGTGGATCTAACATAAAAGTGAGTCTCCAGTCCATAGTGGATCTAACATAATAATGAGAGTCCAGTCCATAGTGGATCTAGCATAATAGTGTGAGAGTCCAGTCCATAGTGGATTTAACATAATAGTGTGATAGTCCAGTCCATAGTGGATCTAACATAATAGTGTGAGAGTCCAATCCATAGTGGATCTAACATAATAGTGTGATAGTCCAGTCCATAGTGGATCTAACATAATAGTGATAGTCCAGTCCATAGTGGATCTAACATAGTAGTGTGATAGTCCAGTCCATAGTGGATCTAACATAATAATGTGAGAGTCTAGTCCATAGTGGATCTAACAAAATAGTGTGAGAGTCCATAACATGGAGGATTACATATCTAAAATAAAACAATTTTCTTAAACTGGACTTCCAATCGAAGCAGGGTGTAATAAAGGAAGATTTCCATTGAGACAGAGAGACTTTTAAAACTGAAGAAAGATAAGGAAGACTTATATAAACAAGTTATCGATGCTTTTGAACAGAAGGAGCTGCGCATGGACTTCATTTATAAGTAAAGGTACGACCATAATAAGTTTTTTTTTTTAACTGTGCTTTTCATGATGGTATCCTTACATCACACTCAAATTTATAAGCGTAGGCCTAAATTTACCGCATGCCTTTGGCAAACGCTGGAGTGAGAAGAGGTTTTAAATTAATTAGCGTCCCGGCGGCAATTCAGTTAAATATGGCATTATTGCTACTTTAACTTTATTGCAGCTTATAATCCAGTGTGCCTTTTGTACTACAACAGACCTGACTAGACCCGCATCTTTTTAATCGGGTGTGCCCTAAGGTCGGAAAAATTGGTGCCAAGACCTTCTTTCTTTGTCTACACAAGATTCTTCAGGCACTAGTGATTTAGGGCTATATAAATAATCATTGATTGATTGATGTTTTTGTGTTTTGCTCCCGCGATGAAAATGAAAGAACAAGTTCATGGCGAACCCAAATGCTGAGTCGAAGTGGAATCAGGGGCGATGAGTGAAGCCCGCTAAGAAGATTTTAGCCACTTCGTCATTCAGGACTGGGGCGAAAGGAGACGTCTGCTCTCTTTAGTTTAGCACCTCTCACTCCTGGTTGTCTTGTTGGGTCGGCAACACAGACTTTGCCAACCTGGGATTTCAACAATGTAAAAAAAGATGGCCACAAGGATGTAGAATTCATTCTTTGGCCGATGCATTAATCAATCAATCAATCGATGTTTATTTATATAGCTCTAAACCACAATTGTCTCAAAGGGCTGCACGAGCCACAACGACATCCTCGGTTTCAGATCCCACTTCAGGGCAAAGAAAAACTCCACCCAGTGGGATAACGATGAGAAACCTTGGAGAGGACCACAGATGTGGGTGACCCCCCCACCTATGGGAGACTGGATGCAATGGACGCCGAGTGGGTCTAACATATTATTAGTGAGAAAGTCCTGTCCATAGTGGATCTAACATAATAGTGTGAAAGTCCAGTCCACAGTGGATCTAACATAATAGTGTGAGAGTCCAGTCCATAGTGGATCTAACATCATAGTGAGAGTCCAGTCCATAGTGGATCTAACATAATAGTGAGAGTCCAGTCCATAGTGGATCTAACATAATAGTGAGAGTCCAGTCCATAGTGGATCTAACATATTTGTGAGAATCCAGTCCATAGTGGATCTAACATAATAGTGTGAGAGTCCAGTCCATAGTGGATCTAACATAATAGTGAGAGTCCAGTCCATAGTGGATCTAACATAATAGTGAGAATCCAGTCCATAGCGGATCTAACATAATAGTGAGAGTCCAGTCCATAGTGGATCTAACATAATAGTGAGAATCCATTCCATAGTGAATCTAAGATAATAGTAAGAGTCCAGTCCATAGTGGATCTAACATAATAGTGTGAGAGTCCAGTTCATAGTGGATCTAACATAATAGTGACAGTTCAGTCCATAGTGGATCTAACATAATAGTGTGAGAGTCCAGTCCATAGTGGATCGAACATAATAGTGAGAGTCCAGTCCATAGTGGATCTAACATAATAGTGAGAGTCCAGTCCATAGTGGATCCAACATAATAGTGAGAGTTCAGTCCATAGTGGATCTAACATGATAGTGTGAGAGTCCAGTTCATAGTGGATCCAACATAATAGTGTGAGAGTCCAGTTCATAGTGGATCTAACATAATAGTGACAGTTCAGTCCATAGTGGATCTAACATAATAGTGTGAGAGTCCAGTCCATAGTGGATCTAACATAATAGTGAGAGTCCAGTCCATAGTGGATCTAACATAATAGTGAGAGTCCTGTCCATAGTGGATCTAACATAATAGTGTGAGAGTCCAGTCCATAGTGGATCTAACATAATACTGAGAGTTCAGTCCATAGTGGATCTACCATAATAGTGTGAGAGTCCAGTCCGTAGTGGATCTAACATAATATTCTAAAAGTCCAGTCCATAGTGTATCTAACATAATAGTGTGTGAGTCCAGTCCATAGTGGATCTAACATAATATTGTGAAAGTCCAGTCCAAAGTGGATCCAACATAATATTGTGAAAGTCCAGTCCAAAGTGGATCTAACATAATAGTGAGAGTCCAGTCCATAGTGGATCTAACATAATAGTGAGAGTCCAGTCCATAGTGGATCCAACATAATAGTGAGAGTCCAGTCCATAGTGGATCTAACATAATAGTGAGAGTCCAGTCCATAGTGGATCCAACATTATAGTGAGAGTCCAGTCCATAGTGGGGCCAGCAGGAGATCATCTTGAGTAGAAACGGGTCAGCAGCGCAGGCAGCGATGTCCCCAACTGATGCACAGGCGAGCGGTCCATTCGAACTGGTAAATATTGTTATTTTTTGCAAATATTAGCTTATTTGGAATTTGATGGCTGCAATATGTTTAAAAAAAGCTGGCACAAGTGGCAAAAAAGACTGAGGAAGTTGAGGAATGCTCGTCAAAACACTTATTTGGAACATCCCACAGGTGAACAGGCTAATTGGGAACAGGTGGGTGTTATGATTGGGTATAAAAGCAGCTTCCATAAAATGCTCACTTATTCACAAACAAGGACGGGGCGAGGGTCACCACTTTGTCAACAAATGCCTGAGCAAATTGTTAAAGAACAACATTTCTCAAGCAGCTATTGAAAGGAATTTAGGATTTTACCATCTACGCTCCGTAATATCTTTAAAAGATTCAGAGAATCTGGAGAAATCACTGCATATAAGCCATGATATCACGCACCTTGGATCCCTCAGGCGGTACTGCACCAAACAGCCACATCAGCGTGTAAAGGATATCACCACATGGGCTCAGGAACACTTCAGAAAACCACTGTCAGTAATTACAGTTGGTCGCTACATCTGTAAATGCAAGTTAAAACTCTCCTATGTGAAGTGAAAAAAATTTATCAACAACACCGGGAAACACCCACCGGCTTCACTGGGCCTAAGTTCATCTAAGATGGACTGATGCAAAGTGGAAAAGTGTTCTGTGGTCATCATGGATGTAACAATGTACAAACAATCATACACACACACACACACACAACACATCTCATCTGTTGTGTTGTTGTAAACGACATCATGGCTGTAACATTAACGTACAAACATGACAGCAGCACATTTACCCGCGCTCTTCACAATAAAATTGTGAAGGGGCTGTGCTTACATATTTTAACAAGTTATTTATACGTTTACACAATTAGTATGCTTTGACCTACAATATGTCCAATGGTGTAACGCACCAATAAATGTGAGAGATTCTGCATTTAATTAAGAAACATTTTTTTATATTTTATGTGACACAAAAAGGACACAATTTTTGGTTGTAAAATAAGTCTAAAAGCTAAGAAATGGAACTAAAAACAATTCAAACGTAAACTCTGAATTGTATTGTTTTATCATGTTGTTATTGTTATTGACATTTGTTGTTATTATTATTATTTTATGTTTATGTCGTTTGATCTTTACTAATTTATATCCGTTTTTTAAATTATATTTTTCGGGTACGATAAATATTGGTGATTTCAAATAAAAGACTAATCGTGTAACGAATTGTGACAACAATACCCATCAAAATAATCGCGATCAGTATTGTACGTAATCGTCCAACCTTCACCGAAGGTTTGACACGTACGGCCGCTACCGCGAGAAACTCTGCTGGGTTTTGATAATAAATTTGAGTACGCAAACAAGAGTCAAAGTCCGTCATATCCTTTTTTGATATGCTGGCATGTTGAAAAATAAAACAAGATGGCGGACCGAATATTACTTAATTTAACTAGAAACTTCAATCTGGCTGTCAGCAGGCTACTTATTGTATGTTCTCATGTTCTTGGGAGTTACACAAGGTCAATTGATATTGGGGGTAATCAGGGTCACCCACCTTGTCTAAAGTTGTACTGTCTTTCAATATGATTTGCATATTCAGGAGGGGGCGTGGCCTACGCCCGGTATGGACGTGCCCAGTCTTGCAAACGTATGCGGTCAATTTGCACGTTCATTGCCATTTAAACGAAGAAAAGTGCTCGGATTTGTGCGCACATTACATCCGAATTTCCACCCTTGCGTACGATGTTTGGTTGTACGTCCATTTTTTGGTAGGTCACTTGAATATTTCAGTGCAAAGATGGGTGAGGAGACGGCAAGTGGTGTGCTCCTTGACACATTTCACTTCAACACACAGCCCGTCGGGACTTTAGGTCAAACTGTTACCAGGTTTTGGCCTTGTGATGAGGTGGCGACTTGTCCAGGGTGTACGCCACCTTCCGCCCGATTGTAGCTGAGATAGGCTCCTGCACCCCCTGCGACCCCGAAGGGAATAAGCGGTAGAAAATAGATGGATGGATGGATGGAAAATGGATGGATGGGTTACCAGGTTTTAAGCCACTCAAAGCCCTGTGTTCGAGTAAACCACGTAAAACATCATCTTGGATGACATTTTGACAAAAACATTGCATTTGTTATTAAATATTAGGCTATTTTATTGTATTTTGTACTATCATTTTTTATTATTTAGAAATGTATTTAAAAAAATATATATTTTAATTACGCAAGCAAGTAATAACCTACAATTAACCATGAATAATCTGAGTTTAAAAATGAATCATGTGTAAAAAATAACCCAGTTGTATAGTCTTGCCTTATACTACACACAATTCTATTTATTTTACACCAAATTTATTTAAAAATGTATTATTTATTTTAATTTTAATCACGCAAGTGAGTAATAACCTACAATTAACCATGAATAATCCGAGTTTAAAAATGAATCATGTGTAAAAATAACCCAGTTGTATAGTCTTGCTTTATACTAGACACGATTGTATTTATTTTCCTCCAAATAATTTTTTAAAAATGTACTTTTTAAAATATATTTTATTTACTAGACACCATTCTATTTATTTTCCCCCAAATAATTATTAATATTTTTTGTGTGTGTTTTAATTACGTAAGCAAGTAATAACCTACAATTAACCATGAATGATCTGAGTTTAAAAATGAATCATGTGTAAAAATAACCCAGTTGTATAGTCTTGCCTTATACTACACACAATTCTATTTATTTTCCCCGAATAATTATTTAAAAATTTATTTTTTTAATATATTTTAATCACGCAAGCGAGTAATTTACTATTAACCATAAATAATCTGAGTTTAAAAATGAATTATGTGTAAAAATAACCCAGTTGTATAATCTTGCTTTATACTCCACACAATTCTATTTATTTTCCCCGAATAATTATTTAAAAATGTGTTTTTTATATATATTTTAATCACTAAAGCAAGTAATAACCTACAATTAACCATGAATAATTTGAGTTTAAAAATGAATCATGTGTAAAAATAACCCAGTTGTATAGTCTTGCCTTATACTCCACACAATTGTATTTATTTTCCCCGAATAATTATTTAAAAATGTATTTTTTTAATATATTTTAATCACGCAAGCGAGTAATAACCTACTATTAACCATAAATAATCTGAGTTTAAAAATGAATTATGTGTAAAAATAACCCAGTTGTATAATCTTGCTTTATACTCCACACAATTCTATTTTATTTCCCCGAATAATTATTTAAAAATGTGTTTTTTATATATATTTTAATCACTAAAGCAAGTAATAACCTACAATTAACCATGAATAATTTGAGTTTAAAAATGAATCATGTGTAAAAATAACCCAGTTGTATAGTCTTGCCTTATACTCCACACAATTGTATTTATTTTCCCACAAATAGTTATTTAAAAATGTACTTTTTTTGTAATATATTCTATTTATGCAAGTGAGTTTAATCACGCAAGCAAGTAATAACCTATAATTAACCCTGAATAATTTGAGTTTAAAAATGAATCATGTGTAAAAATAACCCAGTTGTATAGTCTTGCTTTATACTAGACACAATTTTATTTATTTTCCTCCAAATATTTTTAAAAAAATGTACTTTTTAAAATATATTTCATTTACTAGACACCATTCTATTTATTTTCCCCCTAATAATTATTATTATTTTTGTGTGTGTTTTAATCACGCAAGCGAGTAATAACCTACAATTAACAATGTATAATCTGATTTTAAAAATGAATCATGTGTAAAAATAACCCAGTTGTATAGTCTTGCCTTATACTACACACAATTCTATTTATTTTCCCCGAATAATTATTTAAAAATGTATTTTTCTCTATATATTTTAATCACGCAAGTGAATAATAACCTACATTTAACCAAAAATAAACTGAGTTTAAAAATGAATCTTGTGTTAAAATAACCCAGTAGTATATAATCTTGCTTTATACTAGACACACTTCTATTTATTTTTCCCCAAATAATTATTTAATTTTTTTTTTTTTTTTGTAATATAATGTAATTAAGCAAGTGAGTAATAACCTACAATTAACCCTGAATAATTTGAGTTTAAAAATGAATCATGTGTAAAAATAACCCAGTTGTATAGTCTTGCCTTATACTACACATTATTTTATTTATTTTACGCCAAATAATTTTTTAAAAATGTACTTTTTATTCACTAGACACCATTCTATTTATTTTCCCGTAAATAATTATTAATATTTTTTTGTGTGTTTTAATTACGCAAGCAAATAATAACCTACAATTAACCATGAATAAACTGAGTTTAAAAATGAATCATGTGTAAAAATAACCCAGTTGTATAGTCTTGCCTTATACTACACACAATTTTATTTATTTTTCTCCAAATAATTATTTTAAAAAGTATTTTTTCTTTTAATTTTAATCACGCAAGAAAGTAATAACTTACAATTAACCATGAGTAATTTGAGTTTAAAAATGAATCATGTAAAAATAACCCAGTTGTATAGTCTTGCCTTATACTACACACAATTCTATTTATTTTCCCTGAATAATTATTTAAAAATGTATTTTTTTCTATATATTTTAGTCACGCAGGCGAGTAATAACCTACAATTAACCATGAATAAACCGAGTTTAAAAATGAATCATGTTTAAAAATAACCCAGTTGTATAGTCTTGCCTTATACTACACACAATTTTATTTATTTTACCCCAAATAATTATTTAAAAATTATTTTTTTCTTTTAATTTTAATCACGCCAGCGAGTAATAACCTACAGTTAACCAAAAATAAACTGAGTTTAAAAATGAATCATGTGTAAAAATAACCCAGTTGTATAGTCTTGCCTTATACTAGAGACAATTGTATTTATTTTTCTCTAAATAATTATTTAAAAATGTATTTTTTCTTTTAATTTTAATCACGCAATAAAGTGATAAACCACAATTATTCATGAATAATCTGAGTTTAAAAACGAATCATGTGTAAAAATAACCCAGTTGTATAGTCTTGCCTTATACTACACACAATTCTATTTATTTTACCCCAAATAATTATTTAAAACTGTATTTTTTTTGTAATATATTGTAATTAAGCAAGTGAGTAATAACCTACAATTAACCCTGAATAATTTGAGTTTAAAAATGAATCATGTGTAAAAATAACCCAGTTGTATAGTCTCGCCTTATACTACACACAATTTTATTTATTTTACGCCAAATAATTTTTTGAAAATGTACTTTTTAAAAGATATTTTATTTACTAGACAACATTCTATTTATTTTCCCATAAATAATTATTAATATTTTTTTGTGTTTTAATTACGCAAGCGAGTAATAACCTACAATTAACCATGAATAAACTGAGTTTAAAAATGAATCATGTGTAAAAATAACCCAGTTGTATAGTATTGCCTTATACTACACACCATTGTATTTATTTTACCCCAAATAATTATTTAAAAATTAATTTTTTCTTTTAATTTTAATCACGCAAGCGAGTAATAACCTACAGTTAACCAAAAATAAACTGAGTTTAAAAATGAATCATGTGTAAAAATAACCCAGTTGTATAGTCTTGCCTTATACTAGAGACAATTGTATTTATTTTTCTCTAAATAATTATTTAAAAATGTATTTTTTCTTTTAATTTTAATCACGCAAGAAAGTGATAACCCACAATTATTCATGAATAATCTGAGTTTAAAAACGAATCATGTGTAAAAATAACCCAGTTGTATAGTATTGCCTTATACTACACACAATTCTATTTATTTTACCCCAAATAATTATTAAAAAATGTGTTTTTTTTGTAATATATTGTAATTAAGCAAGTGAGTAATAACCTACAATTAACCCTGAATAATCTGAGTTTAAAAATGAATCATGTGTAAAAAGAACCCAGTTGTATAGTCTTGCTTTATACTAGACACAATTGTATTTATTTTCCTCCAAATAATTTTTAAAAAATGTACTTTTTAAAATATATTTTATTTACTAGACACCATTCTATTTATTTTCCCCCAAATAATAATTAATATATTTTTGTGTGTTTTAATTACGCAAGCAAATAATAACCTACAATTAACCATGAATAAACTGAGTTTAAAAATGAATCATGTGTAAAAAATAACCCAGTTGTATAGTCTTGCCTTATACTACACACAATTTCTATTAATTTTCCCCGAATAATTATTTAAAAATGTATTTTTTCTTTTAATTTCAATCACGCAAGAAAGTAATAACCTACAATTAACCATGAATAAACCGAGTTTAAAAATGAATCATGTGTAAAAATAACCCAGTTGTATAGTCTTGCCTTATACTACACACAATTTTATTTATTTTACCCCAAATAATTATTTAAAAATTAATTTTTTCTTTTAATTTTAATCACGCAAGCGAGTAATAACCTACAGTTAACCAAAAATAAACTGAGTTTAAAAATGAATCATGTGTAAAAATAACCCAGTTGTATAGTCTTGCCTTATACTAGAGACAATTGTATTTATTTTTCTCTAAATAATTATTTAAAAATGTATTTTTTCTTTTAATTTTAATCACGCAATAAAGTGATAACCCACAATTATTCATGAATAATCTGAGTTTAAAAACGAATCATGTGTAAAAATAACCCAGTTGTATAGTCTTGCCTTATACTACACACAATTTTATTTATTTTACGCCAAATAATTTTTTGAAAATGTACTTTTTAAAAGATATTTTATTTACTAGACACCATTCTATTTATTTTCCCATAAATAATTATTAATATTTTTTTGTGTGTTTTAATTACGCAAGCAAATAATAACCTACAATTAACCATGAATAAAGTGAGTTTAAAAATGAATCATGTGTAAAAATAACCCAGTTGTATAGTCTTGCCTTATACTACACACAATTTTATTTATTTTACCCCAAATAATTATTTAAAAATTATTTTTTTCTTTTAATTTTAATCACAGAAGCGAGTAATAACCTACAGTTAACCAAAAATAAGCTAAGTTTGAAAATGAATCATGTGTAAAAATAACCCAGTTGTATAGTCTTGCCTTATACTAGAGACAATTGCATTTATTTTTCTCTAAATAATTATTTAAAAATGTATTTTTTCTTTTAATTTTAATCACGCAAGAAAGTGATAACCCACAATTATTCATGAATAAGCTGAGTTTAAAAACGAATCATGTGTAAAAATAACCCAGTTGTATAGTATTGCCTTATACTACACACAATTCTATTTATTTTACCCCAAATAATTATTTAAAAATTTCTTTTTTTGTAATATATTGTAATTAAGCAAGTGAGTAATAACCTACAATTAACCCTGAATAATCTGAGTTTAAAAATGAATCATGTGTAAAAATAACCCAGTTGTATAGTTTTGCTTTATACTAGACACAATTGTATTTATTTTCCTCCAAATAATTTTTTAAAAATGTACTTTTAAAAATATATTTTATTTACTAGACACCATTCTATTTATTTTCCCCCAAATAATAATTAATATATTTTTGTGTGTTTTAATTACGCAAGCCAATAATAACCTACAATTAACCATGAATAAACTGAGTTTAAAAATGAATCATGTGTAAAAAATAACCCAGTTGTATAGTCTTGCCTTATACTACACACAATTTCTATTTATTTTCCCCGAATAATTATTTAAAAATGTATTTTTTCTTTTAATTTTAATCACGCAAGAAAGTAATAACCTACAATTAACCATGAATAAACTGAGTTTAAAAATTAATCATGTAAAAATAACCCAGTTGTATAGTCTTGCCTTATACTACACACAATTCTATTAATTTTCCCTGAATAATTATTTAAAAATGTATTTTTTTCTATATATTTTAGTCACGCAAGCGAGTAATAACCTACAATTAACCATGAATAAACCGAGTTTAAAAATGAATCATGTTTAAAAATAACCCAGTAGTATAATCTTGCCTTATACTACACACCATTCTATTTATTTCCCCCCAAATAGTTATTTCAAATGACATAAGAGCTCAGACAGTCTGGGATTTAATTGTCCCAATGATATGACACACAAGGTAAAATGCATGTTCTGCTCTTTTCCCATGGTCGTTAACCTTTCATTATGCTGTAAGTTTAACATTTGCTACTACCGTGCTGTAAAAGTAAAGTGCTTCACAGATGTTCTCGTGCCGCAGCTTATAAATTCTGGGTAAAAAAAGAAAAAAAACCTGCACAATATGTTTGGTAATTCAGCCGATTGAAATACTTCATTTGATGTTAGAAATAAGGTACAAGGAGGACATTTAATGGCGATTAATCAAAATAAAAAATGTTTTACATTTCCACAGTTTCCATGACCCGTCTGTCTTTTTTTTTCTTTTTTTTTAATATTATTTATTTTTTTTATTTTTTTTAACCAGGAAACAATCCCATTGAGATGGAAAACCTTCTTCATTCATTTGGGTGTTTTTGGTGAGCAGTTCAGCACTCAAACCTTGTCTGAGTCGAGGTCTCTTTTAGGGGAAAACCCCCCCCCCAAAAACGTGTTTCCCTAACTGTTATATTTAGGTTTTTTTTTCATTTTTTGTTGATTCATGTCATCATTTAACAGATCAATACCAGACACATTTATTAAAGATTTGGCCCTATTTTATGGTGCACTCACACTCGCTCAATCATACTAATTATGTGTTATATAATTCAAAGACTTCAATTACCAGGATCAAATTGGGATTTTTAATTTTTATTTTTATTTTTTACATGTACTCGTTTTTACATGGCTAAAGATTAAACTAACCTGCAATATTCCCTCAAATCGCTTACCGAGAAACACGATATTTCATTATTTCTAGTCAGGAGTTGCGTGAATTCCAGGTGGGTGCGTGTCCCGCCGGAACACCGGCTCGATTTTGAGGGCGAGCAGCGTTTGACTATCCACAGTGTGAAGCCGCTTCTAGCGGAAAAAAGTTGATTTAAAGTAGTGTTATCACTGGAGTACTAGAGGAATGCAACACACAATGTGCAGAACGACACAAGAAGCTAGCCGCTAAGTCTTTAATATAAAGTAAGGGTCATCGATCCAGATGTCGATACCACCAATATCTAGTATAATATCAGTTTATAAACGACAAAAAATGTATTCAATATTTTTTTCTTGTATTCTTTTTTTTAACGAAATATATATATATATATATATATATATATATATATATATATATATACTGTATATAGATTCTTTTTTTCTGTAAATTTTGTTTCCGTTCAACAGAAGGCTTTGAGGGCAAAACCCAAATATTTTAAATATTTTTAAAAACATTTTAAATTTGGTTAAAAAAGAAAATCCATGTAGCATTCATTACCACAATGAATTCCAGGTGGGTGCATGTCCCGCCAGATCATCGTCTCGATTTTGAGGGCGAGCAGCATTTGACTATCCACTAGCAGGAAAAAGTTGATTTAATGTAGTATTATCACTGGAGTACTAGAGGAATGCAACACACACAACCAGCAGAACGACACAAGAAGCTAGCTGCTAAGTCTTTAATATAAAGTAGAGGTCATAGATCCAGATGTCGATACCACCAATATCTAGTATCAGTATATAAACAACAAAAAATGTATTCAATATTTTTTTCTTGTATTCTTTTTTTATAAATATATATATATTTATTTTTATTTTTATTTTTTATTTTTATTTTTTATTTTTTTTATATATATATATATATATATATTTTTTTTTTTTTCTGTAAATGTCGTTTCGGTTTAAAAGAAGGCTTTGAAAGCAAAACCCAAATATTTGAAATATTTTTAAAACATTTTAAATTTTGTTAATCTTAACCATGGGGCCGGCCACTAGAGGACGGCCGAAATTGGTCTGTTTCTCCCCCAGATGTAATACACTTCTCCACCACTTGTGGCAGTAACGACAATCTCCCAAAAAAAAACAAAAAAAACAGAGCAATTCTGGAGTTAAAGTTATAAAGGAGGTTCTTAAACGCAAAAATTATGACTAAAATGGTGAAGCTCTATTTTAATTTGCTGCTTAAATTAATTGACAGTTTAATAATGTTGTTTATTTTAGCACTACATAATTGTATGTACGTTTATTTTTATGTCGCTTATGAGTTATTTCTTATGCAGTATATTTGGTTAGTACTTATTTCTCTAGGTTTTTGTGCTAAATGAATGTAGAAGTTGTTAGACACGACACAGGAGCCAAGCGTGAAGTTTTTAGCAAAGTTTTAATGTACATAGAATTCCTCAAAGTTTATCCAGCAGGAAGTGACTTTTCAGTCACCTCCGTCCCCTCTCTCTCCTCCCCTCCTGTTCCCGGCCGCTTACTGTAAAGACAACAGACGATCAGATTAACTCATACCATCCATCCATTCATTTTCTACCGCTTATTCCCTTTTGGGGTCACCCACCTGAGGAATCTAATCACCTGTCAGCCGTGTCTCGGCTTCCACACTTGCCCCGCCCCTATCTGGTGGCGCTCTGCCCTCAACACCATGGACAGAAGCGGTGACCTTTGCTCCTGCAGCCAGCGCTGGCCACACCTCCCTCCACAATGAATAATATTTTTTTTGTGATTGACACATGGTTTTAACATCATTTGACAAGTTTGTTAACTCGTTAGATATAATTATGGAATAGGATTAAAAGTAAATGTAGGATTATTAATTCAGTGTTAATATTTTAGTGGGCCCCGGGCTCCCTCTGTAGTGGAAAAGTTGGGGCCCCGAGGTCAAAAAGCTCTAAATGACGACATTACTAGCAAATTCTTGACCAAATGTGTTATTGTGCTTATTTAAATGGGAACTGCACTTTGTTATCGATTTTTGCCTCTCGTTCACAATCCTTATGAAACTCATGACGACGGATTTATTTTTATTTAGTTTTTCATGCATTCTAACTCGTAAATAAACGTGACTAAAAGTCTGCTTACAACAGAGCCAGTGGGAGGTCTTCTATTGCGGCCATAAAACCTAATAAAACAACATCCAAAAAGCGCCAACAATACTTGTCACACTTTATCGTAGATCATAAACCATGCCTCTCACCTGGATAGCAGAAGGATGAGGACGTATTGTGACAAGTTGGTACACTTTAACAGCCAGTTTAGACTTGGAAATGGCGAGAGAGACAGGAAAATACTCTTGGATTATGAATCATTCTTTACCTAAATGGGATTATATGAACATCCCAGCAGTCGGCATCCTAGTGACAGCAGACTGTGTGCAGTAAGTGATGTTGTATTATGTTTGTTGGCTCTCGTGAAGTCTGCAGTGAGTAATAATCATGTTAAAAGACGTGATGCGTTTCTTTGAATTCATGTGTCGTGTATGCTTAGAATGATCAAAATACATGAATGTTAAATGTTATTATAACTAATACTACATGACATATATATTTACATCATGTTTATATTACATGTTATTATGAATGTTACTAGATACTACATATATACTTACATTATGTATGTATTACATGTTATTATGAATGTTACTAGATACTACATATATACTTACATCATGTATATATTACATGTTATTATAACGAATACTACATGAGATATATATTTACATCATGTATATATTACATGTTATTATGAATGTTACTAAATACTACATATATACTTACATCATTTATATATTACATGTTATCATGAATGTTACTATATGACATATATACTTACATCATGTATATATTACATGTTGTTATGAATGTTACTAGATACTACATATATACTTACATCATGTATATATTACATGTTATTACGAATGTTACTACATGACATATATACTTACATCATGTGTGTATCACATGTTATTATGAATGTTACTAGATATTACATATATACTTACATCATGTATATATTACATGTTATTATTAATGTTACATGATATATATTTACATCATGTATAGATTACATGTTACTATGAATGTTACTACACGTCATATATACTTACATCATGTGTGTATCACATGTTATTATGAATGTCACTAGATACTACAAAAATACTTACATCATGTGTATATTACATGTTATTGTGAGTATTACTACATTACATATATACTTACATCATGTGTGTATCACATGTTATTATGAATGTTACTAGATATTACATTTATACTTACATCATGTATATATTACATGTTATTATGAATGTTACATGATATATATATTCACATCATGTATAGATTACTTGTTACTATGAATGTTACTACATGACATACATACTTACATCATGTGTGTATCACATGTTATTATGAATGTTACTAGATACTACAAAAATACTTACATCATGTGTATATTACATTTTATTGTGAGTATTACTACATTACATATATACTTACATCATGCATATATTACATGTTGTTATGAATGTTACTACATGACATATATACTTACATCATGCATATATTACATGTTATTATGAATGTTACTACATTACATATATACTTACATCATGTATATATTACATGTTATTATGAATGTTACTAGATACTACATATACACCTACATCATGCATATATTACATGTTATTATGAATGTTACTAGATACTACATATATACTTACATCATGCATGTATTACATGTTATTATGAATGTTACTAGATACTACATTCATACTTAAATCATGTATATAAACCACTAATGGAGGTGTTTGAATGTTTTTTAACAGCTTTGTTGAGAAAAGGCTCCATTGTAAGCAGACTTTTTTTTTTTATCACATATTAATATTTAAAATATATAAACACAAAAAAAACACATCTGCCGATAACTTTTGTGAATAACAGGCAAAATTCCTCAAAAAAGTGGAATTCCCCTTTAAGTTATTTGCTATAAAACATTTCCAAATCTCCAATCCATCTTCAAAGTATCTGTGGAACCCCGACATTCCCGCCTCGAACGACCCACAAGTCGAGCCCACAGTTCAACCTGTCAGGCCTATGGATCATGTTTTGTTTTTGTCATGTTTGGTCATGTTATGTTTTGTTTTTTGGACACTCAGTTCTGTTTTTGCACTTCCCGGTTCGTGTTCGTCTCCATGCCAACTCATTGATTTTCACCTTGCCCTCAAGTCACGCCCCTGTCCTCAGCCCTCACATCTGTCAGTAATGATCACAGTTATTATTTAAGCCAGAGTTACCAGGTAGTCGGCCTGGCAACTTCCCATATCACCCATCTACCTTCATGCTTTGCCACTTTATTATTTTGTCCATGCCACGTAAGTTTTTGGTTTGTTATTCATGCCACAGCGCAAGTGTTTTTGTTTCACGTTTATAGTTTACAGCCTTTGTTCTAGTCATTTGTTTCTGTAGCCAAGCATTTGTTCTCCGCCATTGTGCGCACCCTTTGTTTGCCTTTTTGTAGTTTCTTTGTGTTAGTGTTAATAAATCAAGATGTTCTCACATTCACGTCTGGCTCGTCCTAAGTATCCTCTGCGTCGAGGAAACGCGCAAAGTCCAAGTCCACGCCTTACACAACCGTGCCGAGAGTGCATGTTTTGTGTTGTAAAGACGCGCCTTTTAATTAGCGCCGTCACTCCTCCCGCTGGTAATTAACGGCAGCTGCCATCTTGCAGAGGAGAAATAAGCGTAGCCGCTGGAAATAAGACTGTGGCAAAGTACAGCTCGGTACAAATAAGGTTATTTGTCAGGGCTTTCACTTTACCGACCTGTTGTGTTTCAACTAATTGGTCCGTCACCCCGTCATAATTAAGAGGGAAATTGCTTATCCTCTTCCAAACCTGCCATTAGAAATCTCCCCTCTCCCGCCGACAAAATACCAGACTTTTACTTGCAGATTAGTAGTGTCCTTCATGCAGGTTGTATGCCCAATATAGAGCATGCCTGCTGCCAGTCAGTCCAGGTTGCTGACAGACCTGCCTGGTTACAAATATCCAATCAGCCTAATAACACTGCTGGGATTACAGCTGTGAAACAACTACAAGCTGCATTCTGTTGCCTGCAGCTCATGCAAATACCGTATTTCCTTGAATTGCCGCCGGAGCGCTAATTAATTTAAAACCTCTTCTCACTCCGGTGTTTACCAAAGGCATGTGGTAAATTTAGGCCGGTGCTTATAAATTTGAGTGTGATGTAAGGATACCATCATGAAAAGCACATTTAATTAAAAAAAAAAACGTTATTACGGTCTTACCTTTACTTATAAATGAAGTCCATGCGCAGCTCCTTCTGATCAAAAGCATCGATAACTTGTTTATAGAAGTCTTCCTTACCTTTCTTCAGTTTTAAAGGTCTCTCTGTCTCGATGGAGATCTTCCTTTATTACCTCCTGCTTCGATTGAAAGTCCACTTTAGAAAACTGTTTCATTTTAGATATGTAATCCTCCATGTTAAAAGTGCAAGCGAGAGGAAAATATAAACAATCGCTGCTCCCTCTTGCTGCTTGTTGTCACTTCTTCTGCAGCCGAGTAGTCGCAAGAAGGATCACTAGCGCCCTCTACCACCAGGAGGCGGGAGTCTTTTAATGACTCAAATTTGACACACGCAGCTACGGTATATTAATAAAACATAGCTGCTTACTGTTCTTTTTATCATATTCAGTAGCTTGGACCTTAAATCCTACTGAATAGCTCTTAATCTTCTTCCCTTTATGCGATTTCAAATGATTGAAATCAGCCTCCTCCATTTTGAAAATGATGACAGGTGAAGTGTCACTCGTGATGTGACGAGTTTGACCCAGCGGAAATTCTAGGCATATGCTAATTATTTTGTGAAACGAGTTTGACCCGGCGTTAATCCTGAGCCGGCGGTAATTATTTTGCAAAAAGAGTTTGACCCGGCAGTAATTCTAGGCAGGTGCATACTATATACCCGGCGACAATTCAAGGAAATACGGTAGTCGTCAAAGCTTCCGGCTGCTCATCAGGCAACAACAGCAATGGCGGCAAGGCCACTCTAGCTAATATGTGTTTGTGTCTTCATCAGCCCGTTTCCAAGTAGAAAGTGAAGATTGAAAGTCGCATTGAGTGTGGAAATGTTACGAGGGATGGATGTTTCAAATGTGACTACTTTGGTATTTAACATGGACCAGGGCTGTACATTATACTAATAGGGGCGGTTTAGCTAGGTTGGTAGAGTGGCTGTGCCAGCAACTTCAGGGTTCCAGGTTCGATCCCCGCTTCCGCCATCCTAGTCACTGCCGTTGTGTCCTTGGGCAAGACACTTTACCCACCTGCTTCCAGTGCCACCCACTCTGGTTTGAATGTAACTTAGATATTGGGTTTCACTATGTAAACGCGCTTTGAGTCACTAGAGAAAAGCGCTATATAAATATAATTCACTTCACTTCACTTATAAAGTATTGTGTTGAAACCGGTACTGTACCACCTTTGAAAAGTACCGGTTTTGTTCTTTCGTCTGCATGTGGTGGTGACTACAGAGCATGATGCTGAGTGTGTCAAAACACACACACACACACACACACACACACACACACACACACACACACACACACACACAAAGTTCATACAAGTTTTGATTGAGACTTTTATTAGTAGATTGCACAGTACAGTACATATTTTGTACAATTGACCACTAAATGGTAACACCTGAGTTTTTCAACTTGTTTAAGTCGGGGTCCACGTTAATCAATTCATGGTTTGGAATTGGGGGTTAAATCAACAAAATATATTCTTGGGCGTGGCCACCGCTGCTGCTCACTGCTCCCCTCACCTCCCAGGAGGTGAACAAGGGTGATTGGTCAAATGCAGAAGACCTAAAGTGTGTGTGACTATCAATGCTACTTTAACTTGTTAATTTGGAGGTATTTGGACTTCAAAACTGACACTGAAAACTACAATTCATTTTATAGATGTTTATAAAAAAAGCTCCAAGGAGCTACTAGGGCGGCACTAATGAGCCGCAGGTTTCAGACGCCCTGGACTAGAGGGACACATTTGAAAAGTATGAATGAGAAACCTTTTTGTATTATTTTTTTTGAGCAAGCTGCTAATTCTGCAGACTTTACGATAGTTAAGTTACAGTAACAATGATACTCACACACTCGTCCCCTTGATCACCCCCTGGGAGGTGAGGGGAGCAGTGAGCAGCAGCGCTGGCCGCGCCCGGGAATCATTTTTGGTGATTTAACCCCCAATTCCAAGCCTTGGTGCTGAGTGCCAAGCAGGGAGGTAATGGCTCCCGTTTTTACAGTCCTTGGTATGACTCGGCCGGGGTTTGAACTCACAACCTACTCATCTCAGGGCGGACACTAACCACTAGACCACTGAGCAGGTTCTGTTTCTGGCGTACGGTAACTGAATGCCATGATCCAAACACACTTGTGGACCAGACGAGGGGTTCCAAACCGCTTACGGGAGGACGCCTGTCGGTGTGTCTGCAAGCGTCCTGTCATGTAAATCATACCACATGTAGACCGAGGGCATGGACTATGAAGTTGAAATGGACTTAGAAAAACTGCACAAAAAATACATTTAATGGAAATGTCCTATGGTGTGACAACGCTAAAAAAATGCAAAATTATAGAAGCTGTTTGTGAAATCTAAGTAGAATTAAAGCTGCAAGCAGCGATGGACGGGACCGACTTTTGCTGGTGTTTCCTGCCTTTACCGATTCAACATATCTTTACCTGCACTTCACCTACCTTTCCTGCATCCTGGGGTCACACTGGTGCTTCTTTCTGTCACCCATACAGGCTGGTGCTTCCTGCCATCACCCAGACAACATATCTTTACCTGCACGTTACCTACCTTCTCTGTAAACTAGTCAAACTGGTGCCTCCTTTTTTCACCCAGTCAACATATCTTTACCAGCACAGTACCTACCTTCTCTGCATTGTGTGGTCACGCTGGTGCTTCCTGCTTTTATGCGGCCATTTTGAGACGGCGGCAGCAGCAACTGTTCTTTGAAGGTTCGTAAAATCAAAACCGAAGCAGTTAGAAAAACTATTTCGTCAACTTTTAATCAGGAGGGTTCAATCTCTCTCCAGTGCAAGTTTGAAGCCGACACTATAAACCCGCTCAGAGGAGATAAGGTTTGAAAAAAGGTGACGGGTTTTTACAAAACTTTTGTTTTGAAGGGGTAATTGCCAACTTCTTGTTGATTTTTGTGGAAGAATGTCAATAAATGAAATGTAGGTCTAAGTCAGATCTACATAGAGGTTTTTGTTTCATGTCTTTACGACATTCCTAACGGAAGTTACAAGCACTTGTGTCCGTGTTTTTTCCTAGGGGGCGCTAGAGCACAATTTTGAGTTTTGGGGTTTGGTTTTTTATTAGATCGCAATGTTCGCCAGTCCTGATGTGTGTGTCCAGTTTGGTGAGTTTTGAAGCATTTTAAAAGGGTCAAATTACAGCTCAAAGAGGCAAAACTGACATTGTTTAGGAAACTTTTGTTTTGAAGGGGTTTTTGCCAACTTCCTGTTGATTTTTGCTGAAGGATGTGTTTAATGAAATGTAGGTCTAAGTCAGACCTACATAGAGGTTTTTGTTTCATGTCTCTACGACATTCCTAACGGAAGTTATAAGCTGTTTTGTCTGTGTTTTTTCCTAGGGGGCGCTGGAGCGCAATTTTGAGTTTTGGGGTTTGGTTTTTTATTAGATTGTAATGTCGCCAGTCCTAATGTGTGTGTCCAGTTTGGTGAGTTTTGAAGCATTTTAAGGGGGTCAAATTACAGCTCAAAGAGGCAAAACTGACATTGTTTAGGAAACTTTTGTTTTGAAGGGACTTTTGCCAACTTCCTGTAGATTTTTGCTGAAGGATGTCAGCTTATTAAATGTAGGTGTAAGTCGGACCTACATAGAGGTTTTTGTTTCATGTCTCTACGACATTCCTAACAGAAGTTACAAGCAGTTTTGTCTGTGTTTTTTCCTAGGGGGCGCTAGAGGGCAATTTTGAGTATTAGGGTTTGTTTTTTTATTAGATCGCAATGTTCGCCAGTCCTGATGTGTGTGTCCAGTTTGGTGAGTTTTGAAGCATTATAAGAGGGTCAAATTACAGCTCTAAGAGGCAAAAATGACATTGTTTAGGAAACTTTTGTTTTGAAGGGGTTTTTGCCAACTTCCTGTAGATTTTTGCTGAAGGCTGTCAGTTTGTTAAATGTAGTTCCAAGTCAGACCTACATAGAGGTTTTTTGTTTCATGTCTCTACGACATTCCTAACGGAAGTTACAAGCAGTTTTGTCTGTGTTTTTTCCTAGGGGGCGCTAGATCGCAACTTTGAGTTTTGGGTTTTTTTTTTTATTAGATCGCAACTTTCGCCAGTCCTGATGTGTGTGTCCATTTAAGTGAGTTTTGAAGCATTTTAAGAGGGTCAAATTACAGCTCAAAGAGGCAAAAATGACATTGTTTAGGAAACATTTGTTATGTAGGCGTTTTCTGCCAACTTCCTGTTGATTTTTGCTGAAGGATGTGTGTAATGAAATGTAGGTCTAAGTCAGACCTACATAGAAGTTTTTGTTTCATGTCTCTACGACATTCATAACGGAAGTTACAAGCAGTTGTGTCTGTGTTATTTCCTAGGTGGCGCTAGAGCGCAATTTTGAGTTTTGGGGTTTGGTTTTTTATCAGATCGCAATGTTCACCAGTCCTGATGTGTGTCCCCAGATTGGTGAGTTTTGAAGCATTTTAAGAGGGTCAAATTACAGCTCAAAGAGGCAAAACTGACATTGTTCAGGAAACTTTTGTTTTAAAGGGACTTTTGCCAACTTCCTGTTGATTTTTGCTGAAGGATGTGTTTAATGAAATGTAGGTCTACGTCAGACCTACATAGAGGTTTTTGTTTCATGTCTCTACGACATTCCTAACGGAAGTTACAAGCTGTTTGGTCTGTGTTTTTTCCTAGGGGGCGCTGGAGCGCAATTTTGAGTTTTGGGGTTTGGTTTTTATTAGATGGCAATTTTTGCCAGTCCTGATGTGTGTGTCCAGTTTGGTGAGTTTTGAAGCATTTTAAGGGGGTCAAATTACAGCTCAAAGAGGCAAAACTGACATTGTTTAGGAAACTTTTGTTTTGAAGGGACTTTTGCCAACTTCCTGTAGATTTTTGCTGAAGGATGTCAGCTTATTAAATGTAGGTGTAAGTCGGACCTACATAGAGGTTTTTGTTTCATGTCTCTACGACATTCCTAACGGAAGTTACAAGCTGTTTGGTCTGTGTTTTTTCCTAGGGGGCGCTGGAGCGCAATTTTTTTAGTTTTGGGGTTTGGTTTTTTATTAGATGGCAAGTTTTGCCAGTCCTGATGTGTGTGTCCAGTTTGGTGAGTTTTGAAGCATTTTAAGGGGGTCAAATTACAGCTCAAAGAGGCAAAACTGACATTGTTTAGGAAACTTTTGTTTTGAAGGGACTTTTGCCAACTTCCTGTAGATTTTTGCTGAAGGACGTCAATTTTTTAAATGTAGATCCAAGTCAGACCTACATGGAGGTTTTTGTTTCATGTCTCTACGACATTCCTAACGGAAGTTACAAGCAGTTTTGTCTGTGTTTTTTCCTAGGGGGCGCTGGAGCGCAATTTTGAGTTTTGGGGTTTGGTTTTTTATTAGATCGCAATGTCGCCAGTCCTGATGTGTGTGTCCAGTTTGGTGAGTTTTGAAGCATTTTAAGGGGGTCAAATTACAGCTCAAAGAGGCAAAACTGACATTGTTTAGGAAACTTTTGTTTTGAAGGGACTTTTGCCAACTTCCTGTAGATTTTTGCAGAAGGACGTCAAATTTTTAAATGTAGATCCAAGTCAGACCTACATAGAGGTTTTTGTTTCATGTCTCTACGACATTCCTAACGGAAGTTACAAGCAGTTTTGTCTGTGTTTTTTCCTAGGGGCGCTAGAGTGCAATTTTGAATTTTTGGTTGTTGTTTTTTTTTATTAGATGGCAATTTTCGCCAGTCCTGATGTGTGTGTAAAATTTGGTGGGTTTTGAAGCACCTTAAAGGGGGTCAAATTACAGCTCAAAGAGGCTTCGGTATAATAATAATAAAACCTTAGAAATTCAATAGGGTCCTCCGTCCCAAAGGAACATTCGGTCCCTAAAAACAAAAATAACCCACATTGTAGTTTGAAATATTTGTTTTTTTCACTTTATATGTCAGAAAATCAAGTCTATACTTTATACATATCTCATATACTGCGCAATATTTGTTCCCATGACATGATGCTATTGCAATGTTGACTACCGTCCTTCACGGACTGTGAGACGCTACTTTTTCCTATGATTTCCACCGTTTTTTAATGGATTTTACCGGGTTCCCAAGCTTCACGTGTCGCCATGGAATTCAGCCTCATCCCACCAGAGCAATGAAATTGCGGAACGAGTCAATGAAATTGTTCACAGTAAATCAAGCACAATCAGTGGGCCATTTAGCGCGTTGTGGACTCACCTTCGCTATGGAGAAGGAAAAAGGACCAAATGCACAAAACGCAGCCTCATAGCCGAAGACTACTGACCACATTTCTTTCGGCCTCCCGCTCATTAAAAAAACAACAACAATAGAATCATTTTTACAATTAGCACTCCATGTTATAGAGCTGGGAGTTGGAAGGTATGCACACGTGTTCTCTTCATACTGAACTAAAGCAAACACGGCATATGAAGCAATCAACCCTCGCTTTGCATAAATGTCCGGCTTCACTAAAAGTTATTCTCGGCGCTCATTTGATTTAATTTAATCTCCCGTTTCTTTGCCCACCCCCCCTCCCTCCCACACTTTAAAGGTTAAGCATTAAGGTCTGACAACTGCTGACCTTTCCCACCGCGAGCATCTATTATCCGGCAGGACTTATCATGCTTTTCTACTGCGTCAAGATGCGAGACGGCAGAAGGGATGTGACATGAAGAAATGTCAAGGTCTCGCTGTCGGCGCACTGTGTCGGACAGCGGGACTCGCCGTACGTGGTCGTCTTGCAATCAGCTTATGGGCAAAGCGGTATGGATGGTAAGTCCCGAGTCCTGAGGTTGTAATTATATCCAATTGAATGGACTGCAAAGACAAGATACTTCACGTTCGAACTGGTAAACATTGTATTTTTTTGCAAATATTAACTCATTTGGAATTGGATGCCTGCAACGTGTGTCAAAAAAGCTGGCACACGTGGCAAAAAAGACTGAGAAAGTTGAGGAGTGCTCGTCAAGCACTTATTTGTAACATCCCACAGGTGAACAGGCTAATGGGTGCCATGATTGGGTATACAAACAGCTTCTATGAAATTCACAAACAAGGATGGGGCGAGGGTCACCACTTTGTCAACTGAGCAAATTGTTTAAGAACAACATTTCTCAAGCAGCTATTGCAAGGAATTTAGGGATTTCACCATCTACGCTCCGTAATATCATCAAAAATCCGGTGAAATCACTACACGTAAGCAAAAATATTACGCACCTTCGATCCCTCAGGCGGTAGGGCATCAAAAAGCCACATCAGTTTGTAAAGGATATCACTACATGGGCTCAGGAACACTTCAGAAAACCACTGTCAGTAACTACAGTTGGTCGCTACATCTGTAAGTGCAAGTTAAAAGTCTACTATGCAAAGCCACTGTTAGGAGCAGAATTAGATGGAACCCAAGAATGCAGAGACGGATTGTTGGTAGACAAAAAGTTCTTCCTTTATTCTGGGCGGAAGGAGGATGTAGCCACAAAAAACATAAAGCGATGGTGGAGCCCAAAAACACACCATCAAATCTACTTAGATAAATACAAAAACTAAACCAAAAGTGCTAGTAAAGACTAGGAATAATACAGACAGATAAGATAAAAAACAAACTAGTAAAGTACAAAAATAAATCTCTAGGCGAGGCTAGGAAACATACTTCAAGAATGAAGTAAAACAGAAACACAAAATGGTAAACTGAAAACGCTAGTCGGAGCTAGGTAAACAGGCAAACCTGTAAGATGCACGAGCAGAAACACGAGGGTTTAGCAAGTGAAACGAGAAAGACAGCCATGCGTGAGGAACAGCAGTTACCACAAAGTACCGGCGCTTACGGGCCGTAAGCACCCAGTTAATAAAGGCACTCTAATCAACCTCAGGTGTGTTGGATTGACCAGCGTCAGCTGCACTCCAGACTGTGGATGAGAGAGAGAGTCAGTCTGATGTGCAAATCGATTTACAACCAAGATCATAAAACTTAAGTTTACCACAGCCACAGCCATTTATCAACAACACCCGGAAAATCCGCCGGCTTCGCTGGGCCTCAGCTCATCTAAGATGGACTGATGCAAAGTGGAAAAGTGTTCTGATTTTAAAATTGTTTTTGGAAACTGTAGACGTCCTGTCCTCCCGACCATAGAGGAAAATAATCATCCAGATTGTTTTAAGTGCAAAGTGTAAAAGGCAGCATGTGTGATGGTATGGGGGTGCATTAGAGCCCAAGGCATGGGTAACTTACACATCTGTGAAGGCACCATTAATGCAGAAAGGTACATACAGGTTTTGGAGCAACATATCCAAGTAACGTTATCATGGACGCCCCTGCTTATTTCAGCAAGACGATGCCAAGCCAGATGCTACAACAGCCTGGCTTCATAGTAAAAGAGTGTGGGTACTAGACTGGCCTGCCTGTAATCCATCCATCCATCCATTTTCTACCGCTTATTCCCTTGTGGGGTCGCGGGGGGCGCTGGCGCCTATCTCAGCTACAATCGGCCGGAAGGCGGGGTACACCCTGGACAAGTCGCCACCTCATCGCAGGGCCAACACAGATAGACAGACAACATTCACACTCACATTCACACACTAGGGCCAATTTAGTGTTGCCAATCAACCTATCCCCAGGTGCATGTCTTTGGAAGTGGGAAGAAGCCGGAGTACCCGGAGGCAACCCACGCATTCACGGGGAGAACATGCAAACTCCACACAGAAAGATCCCGAGCCTGTAATCCAGACATTGAAAATGTGTGAAGGCTAAAATATGAGGCAGGAGACTGTTGAACAACTTAAGCTGTACATCAAGCAAGAATGGGAAATAATTTCACCTGAAAAGATAAAAAAATGTGTCTCCTCAGTTCCCAAACCTTTACTGAGTGTTGTTAAAAGGAAACGCCATGTAACACACTGGTAAACATGCCTTTTTTGCTATTTGTTGCTGCCATTAAATTCTAAGTTCATGATTATTTGCAACAAAAAAAAAGAAATTTGTCTGTGTGAAGATGAAATATCTTGTCTTTGCAGTGCATTCAATTGAATATAAGTTGAAAAGGATTTATTGTATTCTCTTTTTATTTACCTTTTACACAACGTGACAACTTCACTGCTTTAGGCTTTTGTAGAAGCCAAACCCAGCTATTTTTGACAAGTGATAATTTTTTTTACATAGAGACAATAAATATTTACACTGGCCCTTGTGTTGATTTAAAAATTTTACAAAATTGCTGCAGTCCGGCATCCGGGCTTGTTAGTACTGGTGGAAGTCTGGTCTGTGCGGACGTTTTTGCCTGTTTTGATTGCGTGGCCAGGTAGTCTTTGGCTATGGGGCTGTGTTGTGTTTGTTTGTTTCTTCACCACCAAAAATGTCATTATTGTCTTTATTTTCACAAAAAATGTTAGTGTACATGAAAAATATGTTTTTTATTGTCATTCAGTTCTTAAATAAAATGTTGAACATACTCGACAACTTGTCTTTTAGTAGTAAGTAAACAAACAAAGACTCCTAATTAATATGCATTAACATATTGTGTCATTTATACACCTATTATTTTATACACATTATGAGGGACAAACTGTAAAAATTGATTAATAATCTACTTGTTCACTTACTGTTAATATCTGGTTATTTTCTGATTTAACATGTTCTATCTACACTTCTGTTCAAATGTAATAATCACTTATTCTTCTCTTCTTTGATGCTTTACATTAGTTTTGGATGATACCACACATTTAGGTATCGATCCGATACCAAGTAGTTACAGGATCATACATTGGTCATATTCAAAGTCCTCATGTGTCCAAGATGCAGAGACGGAGGCAGGCATAGAATATGAAAACATGATTTAATTAAAACTAAACAAGAACAAACAAAAAGCCATCATGTGGGCGGAATAACAAACTAAAGGAGCTAGCACTGGAAGCCAGAAAACAAAAAGGAACTTTAGCATGGAAGCTAGTGGACAGCAAACAGAAAAACTGGAAATAACTAATGCTAACAGAAACAGCTAACCGCTACGACGACCAGGACAAAATGTAGCATGACAGGTAGTAGCTGTAACAAAACGACAATACAAATGACAATACAATGATCCATCAACTGACACAACACAAAGCAGGTACAAATAGGAGCGGGCTGATTGGCAAGAGGTGTGGCCAGGTGCCAATCCGCCGCAGCTGAGGAGGAACACAGCACTCAGGAAACAAGACAGGAAGCTGACAAAATAAGAGCACTAGACAGGAACTAAGGACAGGAAATACTAAACCCAGAGGAAACAGACAAATGCGGAGGAAAAAACTATAACATAGTCAAACTGTCAGGGGAAAGCCTGACACAGGGATTTATTTACTCACTTTATAAACATAATACATGTATTTTTTTAAATGAAAAAAAGATGTTGCGATGCCGAAAAATATCGACGTAATCATGGTAGTATCGACTAAATATACGCTCTTGTACTTGGTATCATTACCGTGGATGTTAAGTGTAGGTTGTTTACAATGTGACGCCGGTGAGCAATTGCACGACGCATGTTTATCTATTCCTCGTCCTCCAGTGATAATGTTACATGTAAGAAATGTACTTTATTTGTGATTACTGATTTAGAAGTAGCTAAAAACACTGTGGATGGACTTGAGCTCCGAGCTACTAAGCCATATCTTGAAGCAGCTCTTCAAGAGGGTGTTTCAGTGTTATAACTTCACCTTCATCTTGACTTTTTACACCAAAATGCGTCCGTTCTCCCTTTTCTGTCCACACACTGTGTCTGCTCGTAAGTACTCTGTGTGTGTGTGCTGCCGAACATGCTCCTCTGCTTGTAAAACCAGCAACGTCATGACATGGCGACGACAGGGGGGGTGTGTGACTGGTATTCTTTGTAGGCGGTATAGTACCGCATAAGATCTATTAGTATGGCGGTACTATACTAGTCCCGGTTTACCCTACGCCAAAGATTCCCACTTGGACTTATGTAACTGTGCATCCTGCCGATTATTCGTCTACCTTTTTTTTTTGTGTCGCTTGAACGTGTTGGAAAAAGCCTCATGAGCTGCAGCCCATGCAAGAGGGGCAGTACGGCCCCGGCCTGCTGGATTCAAGTCCCAGGGACAATAGAGTTGGCGGCGGATGTAGGAGATCCTTGAGGGTGTATGTGTTCCACCACTCGCAGCTTTTAAATAGCTTCTGTTGCAGAGGGACCGTGGAGAAACCATCCAGAGGTCCATTTTCATAATTATTTGTGGTGCCAAGAACTCATGGCCAGGCGGGCGCTCATGGAGGAGCAGGGAGGAAGAAATCAATGTTCTCCAAGGAGAGGGACGGGAAGGAGAGGTCTGAGGGCTGTAACAGCAACATGGTGACCAAAGTACAACTGGAACTTGGACACATCTTGGGTTTTTTGGCTTAGGAGTAGCCAGCACCTTTCTGTGATACATATCATGTCCGTCATTTAGCTCTCTGTGACCTCTTTCAAGCTCATTATTGTTTTAAATTGTGTAAATAATTCTCTAATGGCTCTATTCTCACTTATGTACTTTGTTTTGAACACATTTGAAGTTACAGACCTTCCTCCTGCGGGCACAGCCACCCTGTGTAAGTCAGGCAGAAGTACTCCAACTACTACACTCCTTATATGAGACAGTAACAGGTTTTTTTGGTTTTATTTTTTAAGCATTCTAAATCATAAATAAAAGTTAGCAAAAGTCAGCTAACAATGGAAGGAACTGGATTTAATCTGTTCCGCCTATGAAGCGCTCTAAAGATCCAACAATAGTTTATATACACACTGTAAGTATGTTATGTACTGTTATGTATAATGTTATGTATTTTTTACTGAATACCTTTGGTAAGTGCCAGAGTGAGAAGAGGTTTTAAAATAATTAGCGCACGCTTACTTTTACCGCATGCCTTCGGTAAGCGCATGTGTGAGAAGAGGTTTTAAATTAATTAGCACCCCGGCGGCAATTGAAGGAAATACGGTATATATAATGTACACATATATATATATATATATATATATATATATATATATATATATATATATATATGTACATATATATATATATATATATATATATATATATATATATGTATATATACACACACACACAAGCGTGATGACATCACATTATCGTTGAGAAAATGCATTTTTAGACCCTGGCGAGTTTGGGGGACACCTGCAGTAAGTCTAAAAAGCAGCATGCAGTACCGGAGTCCAACAGAGAGGTCGTAATCGCGTAAAGTCGCCAGCATAGCGCGCCTACCTGAGCCACCTGACACACCTGTGGGAATACTGCACACATTGATATCTATTGGCAAGTTTTTCCCAACAAAAAACAACTTACAGCACAGCGACACCAACACCAGCTGCGATGAAACAGCTGATGACAGGTTTGTGAACACTCTTTGAAAAGTGTTTGTATTCTGTGGTGTTTGTTACTCTGCTGGTTGGCTAATTGTTAGCTCGCTATCTGTGTAGTTCTGGCAAAAAGAAACACGAGTGTGTGGAGATAAGAGTTGTCTTTCAGTTAATTGTTACGCTTGAATTTATTAGTTGATGTGGCAAATGTCACGGCGAACTATGTAAGATCCACCCCAAAACACCTGCTTTTACTCAATGACGTCGTATACGTGGAGGCAGCATTGGCTGCAGTGACGCGAAAAATTGGGCGGCCATCTTGAAGTGGTGATGAGGAGCCTAAACTGACAGTTGACAGGTAGAAAACAAAGATGCAGGGCTGCTGTTCAGCGTTTTCTAGAGCTGGGACCAAGTCATTGTTTTGCAAGTCGTTGCCCTCAAGTCACTAGTCAAGTCCAAAGTCCTGCATTTTGAATCTCAAGTCCTTTTAAAGGCCTACTGTAATGAGATTGTTGGGATGTCGCATGGCTGCAGTTGTGTGTCCCCGAGTATGCAAGAATCCAGGAGAGTTGCGTGGAGGTAAGATGAATTTAATACACAAAAGAAAATAACAAAAGCAAACATAAAGCAGTCGTGCAGATAGACGTTCTCAACATAATATTATCATCGAGCACTGAGGAGTGCTCGAGTGAAACATAAATAGACTAGTGTGATTGACAGCAGGTGTGAACCGCTGCCAATCAACGAAAAGAGAAAAATAGTGCTCCGTGAATAAAAACAGGAAATACAACAAAATAAGAGCACTGAACCGGAAGTAAATACAAAAACACAAAAAACTAACAGAAATGAAGTGACACATCGTTACAGGACCTCCCCCTCAAGGAACAGATACCAGATGTTCCCTGGGAAAGAAAAAAAAAATGGAAAAAAGTCCAAAATGTAAGGGAGGGTGGAGGGAGGATTTGGTGGAGGGTTGCCAAACCTCGTGTCCCCGCAGCCAGCGAGGGAAAGTCAGGTGGCGGCGCCGCGTAGAGCGCCGCTGGAACTGGCGAGGCGGGCGGCCAGGGAACGGCCAAATCACTGGCCGAAAAAGAGGAGAGTGCGCAGGGCACGGCCACATCCACGGCCGACGTAGAAGCGGGCGCGCTGAAGCAGGCCGGGAAGCAGAAGACGTAACCGGCGGCGTGGAAACCGCAGGCGTCATCGGCGGCGTGAAAGCGGCAGATGTCATCGGCGGCGTGAAAGCGGCGGATGTCATCGGCGGCGTGAAAGCGGCGGATGTCATCGGCGGCGTGAAAGCGGCGGATGTCATCGGCGGCGTGAAAGCGGCGGATGTCATCGGCGGCGTGAAAGCGGCGGATGTCATCGGCGGCGTGAAAGCGGCGGATGTCATCGGCGGCGTGAAAGCGGCGGATGTCATCGGCGGCGTGAAAGCGGCAGATGATGACGCCGGGCGAGGAGCAGCAAATGCCGGCCGAGGAGTAGCGGATGCCGGCGGTGACGAAGCCCGGCGTGGTGCTGCTCTTGGCGGTGGAGCCGTGCGTAGTGCTGCTGATGTCAGCGTTGCAGCTGTGCGTGGAGCCGGCGTTGGAACTCGGCGTGGAGCCGGCGTTGGGGCTAGGCGTGGAGCCGGCGTAGGGGCTAGGCGTGGAGCCGGCGTAGGGGCTAGGCGTGGAGCCGGCGTAGGGGCTAGGCGTGGAGCCGGCGTAGGGGCTAGGCGTGGAGCCGGCGTAGGGGCTAGGCGTGGAGCCGGCGTTGGGGCTGTGCGAAAGCCCGCCAGGCACGTAGATGTCTCCGTGGAAGGAGACGCTTGCGAAGATGACAGCAGTGTGTGCCTGGCTGCACCGCAGTGTATTGTGGGCCCCCCTCCACTAGGCGGCTGCCAGAAACCGTCCACACTTGCGGGAAGACATGCCTGCTCGTCGGCGTCCCCCGGTGCGAAAACCAGGGACGGGCGGGAGGAGGCCAGGAAGAGGGACGAAGACACGTCCCGCGCCGAGTCCCAGCAGGAGGACAAAAGTGACCTCACTGTGGGCTCCACTGGAGCTCTCGGCGATCCAAAAAAGAGAGCGGGAGCTGGCAGAAAGAGCAGCCGGGGAGCAGCCGCTGGAAGCTGCGTAGGAGCAGGGAGAAGCAGCTCAGCAGACGACGGGAAGGATGGCGGCGGCGGACGTGCCGGTCGGAGAGCCGCAGTAGGCGACGGAGCCGCAGGAGCCGCGAGACGTGAAGGAGGAGGTGGGCGCGCCGGTCGGTGAGACGTAGCCGGCAGCGTTGCCGAGAGGAAGGATGGCGGCGGAGGACGCGCCGGTCGGTGAGCCGTAGCCGGTAGCGTTGCCGCGGGAGCCGCGAGGCATGCAGGAAGTGGCGGACGTGCTGGTCGGAGAGCCGTAGTCAGCCGTCGAGCCGAGAGGAAAGATGGTGGCGGGGGACGCGCCGGTCGGAGAGCCGAAGCCGGTGGCGTTGCCGCGGGGAGAGGGTCCGCATCTGTTGGCTGGGACCGCACAAACCTGGCCTTCAAGTCCTCCAGGAATTGTGCGGTCCAGAACGTCGGCTGAGGATTGCCGACAGGGATTCTCGCGAGGACACTTTCTTCTGGCTCGATGATACTGTTGGGATGTCGCATGGCTGCAGTTGTGTGTCCCCGAGTATGCAAGAATCCAGGAGAGTTGCGTGGAGGTAAGATGAATTTAATACACAAAAGAAAATAACAAAAGCAAACATAAAGCAGTCGTGCAGATAGACGTTCTCAACATAATATTATCATCGAGCACTGAGGAGTGCTCGAGTGAAACATAAATAGACTAGTGTGATTGACAGCAGGTGTGAACCGCTGCCAATCAACGAAAAGAGAAAAATAGTGCTCCGTGAATAAAAACAGGAAATACAACAAAATAAGAGCACTGAACCGGAAGTAAATACAAAAACACAAAAAACTAACAGAAATGAAGTGACACATCGTTACAGAGATGTTCTTATGTAAACGGGGATAGCAGGTCAATTCTATGTCATACTTGATCATTTCGCGGTGTTGCCATGTTTTTGCTGAGGGGATTTAGTGGAGAGCATCGACAGTGGAGTTTGCGACTTTTGGTCGCTAGTTGAGGGGCCTGGCCTATGCCGGAAGTGGCAGACGGTGTGCGTGTGACGTCACGGGTTTAGGAGCTCCTCGCGTCCCCAGCGTTGTTTGTAATCATGGCCACCGGCAGTGGGAGCGATTCGGACCGACAGAGCGGCAGTTTCCCCATTGGTTTGAGCGGGGATGGGGGATGCGTGGATGAGGAGAGTTAGAGTGAAGCACTGGGAAAAAGAGGGGAGGGTGACGGCAGTGGGAGTGATTCACATGTTGTTGGACACATTTACTGGGGTGGTTCTGGAATGTCCCTTATCTGCTTGTTGTGTTGCTAGTGTTTTGGTGAGATTACGGGGTCGTGCCTGGGGGTCGGAGGGGTCTGGTGACCGCCAGTGTCTCTGATGGAGGCCGTGGAGGAGCCGGGGGGGTCGCGGCTGCCTTTTTGACGGCTGCTGCGGGGGGAACGACACGGGCTCTGCTCATGTCTCCGGTAGGGGCATACTTATTGCCGCGGTTTTCTCGCCGGGACCTGCCGGTTGGCATGTGGTGGAGAAGCATGTTCGCTTGACCGCTCTGTTCCATGTTGAAGCTTCGCAACAGGTAGGGAAACACCGGCTGTGTTTTGGTTGCTGAGGGCAGCTGCAATCCGCCGCTTTCCACCAACAGCATTATTCTTTACGGGTGGTGGTTAGCGCCTTGCATGGCAGCTCCCTCCATCAGTGTGTGAATGTGTGTGTAAATGGGTGAATGTGGAAGTACTGTCAAAGCGCTATACAAGTACAACCCATTTATCATTTATCATTTACTGACAGACACCTTCAAAACAATATGTAATATGTACAACATACACACCGCAATTATATATATAATGTAGTAACATACACCTTCATAACAATATGTAATATGTACAATATACACACTGCAAGTAGATATATCATTTAGTAATAGACACCTACATAACAATATGTAGTATGTACAATATTCACATTTTCTACCACTTATTCCCTTTCGGGTCGCGGGGGGCGCTAGGGCCTATCTCAGCTACAATCAGGCGGAAGGCGCCATCTCATCACAGGGCATATATATATATATATATATATATATATATATATATATATATATATATATATATATATATAATGTAGTAACAGACACTTTCATAACAATATGTAATATGTGCAATACACACACTGCAACTATATATATATATATATATATATATATATATATATATATATATATATATATATATACATATATATATATATATATATATAATGTAGTAACAGACACGTTCATAACAATATGTAATATGTACAATATATACACTGCAACTATATATATATATATATATATATATATATATATATACATATATCAATGACTTGCGATTATGTTCATGGCTGGTGAGGCACTGACTTCATCACAGTCAGATTTATGAACATATAAACCCTATAGAGTATCTTATTCACCATTTGATTGGCAGCAGTTCAATGTTTATTTATATAGCCCTAAATCACAAATGTCTCAAAGGACTGTACAAACCATTACGACTACGACATCTTCGGAAGAACCCACAAAAGGGCAAGGAAAACTCACACCCAGTGGGCAGGGGCCAGTGACAATGCTGACTATGACAAACCTTGGAGAGGACCTCAGATGTGGGCAACCCCCCCCCCCCCCCCCACCCCCCCTCTAGGGGACCGAAAGCAATGGATGTCAAGCGGGTCTAACGTAATACTGTGAAAGTTCAATCCATAGTGGCTCCAACACAGCCGCGAGAGTTCAGTTCAAAGCGGATCCAAGACAGCAGCGAGAGTCCCGTCCACAGGAAACCATCCCAAGCGGAGGCGTTAACAGGTCATGTTTAAAATCTCATACCAGTATTTTTCCCTGCTTGGCAATCAGCATCAAGGGTTGGAATTGGGGGTTAAATCACCCAAAATGATTCCCGGCTGCTGCTGCTCACTACTCCCCTCACTTCCCAGGGGGTGAACAAGGGAATGGGTCAAATGCAGAGGACACATTTCACCACACCTAGTGTGTGTGTGACTATCATTGCTACTTTTAACTTAATGTAGCAGGTACTTTAGCTAGTATAGTATATCCATCCATTTCCTACCGCTTATTCCCTTTTTTGGGCTCGCGGGGGGCGCTGGTGCCTATCTCAGCTATAATCGGGCTGAAGGTGGCCTACACCCTGGACAAGTCGCCACCTCATCGCAGGGCCTAGTATAGTATAGTATAAATAAATTACACTTATTATTATCATTATTAGTGATAACACTGCTAACATTAAGAATATTAAATAATCACATGTATGAACAAAATAACAAACACGACAGTACACAGTGTTGTCACTATGACAGGTGTAACAGCGCTCCAGCGTTAGTGATCATTCTTTGTCTTTACTCTAACGCTAATAACATGTTATATATACATGTTGTAAGTATATATGTAATATCTAGTAACATTCATAATAACATGTAATATATACATGATGTAAGTATATATGTAGTATCTAGTAACATTCATAATAACATGTAATATATACATGATGTAAGTATATATGTAGTATCTAGTAACATTCATAATAACATGTGATATATACATGATGTAAGTATATATGTCATGTAGTAACATTCATAATAACATCTAATATGTACATGATGTAAGTATATATGTCATGTAATAACATTCACAATAATATGTAGTATTTACGTATATTGCTCATCTTTAGCATTTGTCGGCATATTAATTTCATAGAAGCATCACAACGTACATTTTTTATCCCTTCAACAACCTCCACATTAGTGATCATGGCAGACTTTGTGAGAGACAACAAAGACCACTAAGTGACACATGATTATCCAGAATATTTTTTTTGTACATTGTAAACAAAAAAAAAATGACAGTAAAAGCGAAATAGGTACAGTAAAACACAGTAAAACTCAAAATAGTTCAAGCAACAGTAGATAACTTAAGTTACTATGGTTTTAATATGTATACTCTGTAAATACAATACATCAGCACAATTTACGGTAAAATACCCACAGCTGTGGTTGGGAACAAAAAATGAGTATATTGGTAGCATGTTTACAAAAAAACTGGAATTTATGGTAAAATACAGTCAGGTTACCAGGAATTCACTGTAAATGGTAAACGGGTTATACTTGTATAGTACTTTTCTACAAAACCCATAATCAGTGAAGTTGTCCCGTTGTGTAAATGGTAAATAAAAACAGATTAACTTTTACTTATATTTAATTGAATACACTGCAAAGACAAGATACTTAACGTTCAAACTGAGACAACACCACCCAGCCTTTCTGGGTGTTGTTGATAAATGGGTTTCGCTTAGCATGGGAGAGTTTTAACTTGCACTTCAAAGAACCGCTGCGCTGAAAACCATTTCAAAGATGGCCGCCGTGCGCAGACACAGTGAGGGAAACGTTTTTTTTGTTCCGTTTTTTTCCGTACTGTCTGCTGCTGGTGCGCTCGCACCAACATTCGTGGGGGAGGGGCTGTGATCGTCTATACCAAGATGGCTGCCAGGTGCCGTAGCTAAGCCGGTATGTTTTAAAGTTGTGGTTTGCCTGCTTATCCTAAAAACAACCATCCGACATTATTTATTTTGGGTTCTTACATATGGTGCCTGACTGTTGTGGCGTTTTAAGGCCATCTGCACTTGTTTTGCTACGGTAAAGACAATGACTGGTCCGGTTTTGATTTTATTAGCCTTTAAAGAACCGCTGCACTGAAAAACATTTCTAAGACGGCCGCCGTGCGCTCACACAGAGGGTTAGAGGTTTTTTTTTTTTATTCCTAGCGCTCCCAGTATGTAATCTTATAAATGGCATAAACGCGCCAGTGACACAATATTTGATATTACTATAAGACTGATGTATAACACATGTGTATACAACTTTTCCTCTGTGTAATAATCCATCCATGCATCTTCTACTACTTATCCGGGCTTGGGTCACGGGGGCAGCAGCCCAAGCAGTCCCGTCCATCGCTGCTTGCAGCTTTAATTCTTGCTTAATATTCAAACCACGAGATCTAAATGGAGTATTGTTGGTGGTTTTTGGATGTTTTTTTTTTAAATGCAAGAACTGTGCAGCTAACAGGAGTTAGCTGCACAGTTCTTGTCTCACATAAGGACTGTGAATAATAGGCAAAAAAAAAAAAAAGTTATGCTTCCAGTCCGTAGTGAAGGTTTGCTAATGGACCGACCTCGCCACCACATTTGTGTTGGCCTGTGTGACAATAATGGATTTTGTTCCTAACAGTTGTGAAATCCATGAAAAAAGGTAACACTGGAACATTGAAAAGGCTTTTAAAATCCAGACAGTGTGTGTGGTGTACATGCGTTGCCATGGCAATGCATCCTTTTTCTTGTCTGGGTGTGAATAATAGTCCGCAGATGAAACTTGGTTGTGCTGGTTATGAAAAACCACTACGCCAGGAGTTGTGTGTCCTGCAAATGTTTGTGAAGCCATGATGTGTCAGGAAGGGCTCTTTGTGCATGTTGTTAATGTGTGTGTGTGTGTGTGTGCGTGCGTGCGTGTTCTTGTATTTCTTGAGACATGAAGGACAAGTCGCTTTCATATGAGGAGGTGTGAACAAGTTAGGAGATACAGCAATAACATTGCATCTAATAGAGAGCCAAATAGTAGAATCAGTGAACATTGCTCCAAAATCAGGATTTTTGGTCGATTTAATGTGCGTACAAAAGTAAACATTGACAGGTGCAAAGGTGGTGATATATGATAAAACAAGATGTCAGCTAAAGAAGGACTTCCCTGTTCATGCCCGCCAGGTGAAGAGCTGATTTTACGTCTTCCGGTTCTGATGTAAGACAACCCAAATGTAAGCTTTGGATGATGAAATAACTACGCTACTAAAACTATAGTGGCCATTAACAGTTAGCTTCTACAGTGCGGCACAGGGGCCATCTGTGGTCCCTGACTCCTTTGTCATCGGCCTTCAGTACGTTACAAAAAAACAAAAAAAATTAGATCTCACTTGCACCCCTAGTGGTGAAATCTATCAAAGTGAGGGTGGTCCCCAAAGGGAGGAATTTTTCAAATTGACTGTTTCAGTTTTAAATGTGTTCCCCTCTGGTCAACATATGAAATAACAAGTGTGTTAACATTTGAAGTGCTCCCCCTCTTCAAATATTTATTTTAATTACTATGTTTGTACTGCTCATAATACTATGTTTATTTTAATACTATGTTTATACTGCTCATAATACTATGTTTATTTTAATACTATGTGTATACTGCTCATAATACTATATTTATTTCTAATAATATGTTTATTTCTAATCATAAATGTATTTCTAATACTGTGTTTATACTGCTCATAATACTACTATGATTATTTCTAGTAATATGTTTATCTGTAATACTATGTTTAAACTGCTAATAATACTTTGTTTATTGTAATACCATGTTTATACTGCTCATAAGACTATATTTATTTCTAGTAATATGTTTATTTCTAATACTGTGTTTATACTGCTCATAATACTATATTTATTTTAATACTATGTTTATACTGCTCATAATACTATGTTTATTTCTAATACTATGTTTATACTGCTCATAATACTATATTTATTTCTAATAATATGTTTACTTCTAATCATATATTTATTTCTAATACTGTGTTTATACTGCTCATAATACTATGTTTATTTTTAATACTATGTTTAAACTGCTGATAATACTTTGTTTATTTTAATACTATGTTTATACTGCTCATAAGACTATATTTATTTCTAGTAATATGTTTATTTGTAATACTATGTTTAAACTGCTAATAATACTTTGTTTATTTTAGGGACGGCGTGGCGCAGTGGGAGAGTGGCCGTGCGCAACCCGAGGGTCACTGGTTCAAATCCCACCTAGTACCAACCTCGTCATGTCCGTTGTGTCCTGAGCAAGACACTTCACCCTTGCTCCTGATGGGTGCTGGTTGGCGCCTTGCATGGCAGCTCCCTCCATCAGTGTGTGAATGTGTGTGTGAATGGGTAAATGTGGAAGTAGTGTCAAAGCGCTTTGAGTACCTTGAGGGTAGAAAAGCGCTATAAAAGTACAACCCATTTATCATTTATCATTTAATACTATGTTTATACTGCTCATAATACTATATTTATTTCTAGTAATATGTTTATTTCTAATACTATGTTTATACTGCTCATAATACTATATTTATTTTAATACTATGTTTATACTGCTCATAATACTATATGTATATCTAATAATATGTTTACTTCTAATCATATATTTATTTCTAATACTGTGTTTATACTGCTCATAATACTATGTTTATTTGTAATACTATGTTAATACTGCTCATAATACTATATTTATTTCTAGTAATATGTTATTACTAGTACCATGTTTATACTGGTTCATAATACTATATGTATTTCTAATAATATGTTTATTTCTAATACTATGTTTATACTGCTCAAAATACTATGTTATTTGTAAGACTGTGTTTATACTGCTCATAATACTATATTTATTTCTAGTAATATGTTTATTTCTAATACTATGTTTATACTGCTCATAATACTTTGTTTATTACTAATACTATGTTTATACTGCTCATAACACTATTAATATTATTTCTATTTTATTAAATTGTTTAAAAGTAGCAAATATATTTCCTGCAGTGGTTTTGTACCATGGCTAACTCGTCGGGTTCAGTCCCTCCTTTTTTCGTTCCGACTAGAACTTAGGTCGCCGGCAGAAGAGACGAGCATGCTATCTACCGAGCTAAAATCCCAGGCTGTCAACCCGCTAGCCAGCACTGCTCTTCTGGACTTCAGGGAGTGAAGTTTACTAACCTACACATGGCCAAGCCACACCCCAAACCTCATTGTCATCCGGGTCACGGCACCACTGTAAGCCGCCTGCTTTAATCTCTGCTTTTTCTTTTCCGCCGCGGACTCAAACCCGGGTCGCCGGCATGAGAGGCGAGCAAGCTAGTTCCTGAGCTAAAAGCCCAGCCACACTGGCGGGCCTCCATTATGCTCACCCCCAAAAACCTCAATTTTAATCCAGGTTTCGGCACCCCTGTAACCCGCCTGGTTCATTCCTTGCTTTTTCTGCTGCGCCCGGGACTAGAACCTGGTTCACCGGTATGAGAGACGAGCGTATTAGTTTACTGAGGTAAAAAACCCCGGGCTGTCTACCCGATAGCCAGCATCCTATACCTCATTTTCATCTGTGTCACGGCACCACTCTATGCTGCCTGGTTTAATCTCTGCTTTTTCTTGTCTGCTCAGGATTCAAACCTGGGTCACCGGCATGAGATCCGAGCAAGCTACCTCCCGAGCTAAAAGCCCGGCCACACTGGCGGGCCTTCGTTACACTCACCCCCATAAACTTTACTTTTATCCGGGTCACGGCACTACTGTAATCCGCCTGGTCCATTACCTGCTTTTTTTGCTGCGCCCGGGACTAGAACCTGGTTCGGCAGTATGAGAGACAAGCATCTTAGCTTACCGAGCTAAAAGCCCGGGCTGTCTACCCGACAGCCAGCACCCTAAACCTCTTTCTCATCCGGGTCATGGCACCACTCTAACCCGACTGGTTCGATACCTGTTTTTTCTTTTCCACCCGAGACTTGAACTTGGGTCACCGGCATGAGAGCCGAACAAGCTACCTCCCGAACTGAAAGCCCAGCCACACTGGTGGGTCTTCGTTACACTCACCCCCAAAAACCTCACTTTTAATGCGGGTTTTGGCACCACTGTAACCTGCCTGGTTCACTCTCTGCTTTTTCTGCTGTGCCCGGGACTAGAACCTGGCTCGCCGGCATGAGAGACAAGCATGTTAGCTTACCGAGCTAAAAGCTAGGACTGTCTACCTGATAGTCAGCACCCGAAACCACATTCTCATCCGGGTCAGGGCACCACGCTAACCTGCCTGGTTTAATCTCTGCTTTTTCTTTTCCGCTCGGGACTCGAACCTGGGTCACCAGCATGAGAGACGAGCGTGTTAGCTTACCGATCTAAAAGCCCTTGCCATCTACTCGATAGCCAGCATACTAAACCTCATTCTTAACCGGGTCACGGAACCACTCGAACTCGCCTGGTTTATTATCTGCTTTTTCTTTTCTGCCCTGGACTCCAACCCGGGTCAACGGCATGAGATCCGAGCAAGCTATCTTCGAGCTAAAAGCCCAGCCACACTGGCGGGCCTATGTTACACTCACCCCCAAAAACCTCACTTTTAATCCGAGTATCGGCACCACTTTAACCCGCCTGGTTCATTCCCTGCTTTTTCTGCTGCACCTGGGACTAGAACCTGGTTCGCCAGTATGTGAAACAAGCATGTTACCTTACCGAGCTAAAAGCCCGGTCTGTCTACCCGATAGCCAGTACCCTAAACCTCCTTCTCATCCGGGTCACGGCACCACTCTAACCCGACTAGTTCAATACCTGTTTTTTCTTTTCTGCCCGGGACTTGAAATTTGGTCACCGGCATGAGATCCGCGCAAGTTACCTCCCGAGCTAAAAGCCCAGCCACACTGGCGGGCCTTCGTTACACTCACACCCAAAAACTTTACTTTTATCCGGGTCACGGCACCACTGTCACCCGTCTGGTTCATTCCCTGCTTTTTCTGCTGCGCCCGGGACTATAACCTGGTTCGGCAGTATGAGAGACAATCATGTTATCTTACCGAGCTAAAAGCCAGGACTGTCTACCTGATAGCCAGCACCCTAAACCTCTTTCTCATCTGGGTCACGGCCTCACAATAACCCGACTGGTTTAATCCCTGCTTTTTCTTTTACCGCCCTGATCTCAAACCCGGGTCACCGGCATGAGATCCGAGCAAGCTATCTCCCGAGCTAAAAGCCCAGCCACACTACGTTACACTCACCCCCGAAAACCTCACTTTTAATCCGGGTCTCGGCATCACTGTAACCCACCTGGTTTATTCCCTGCTTTTTCTGCTGCGCCCGGGACTACAACCTCGTTCGCCGGTATGAGAGACGAGCGCGTTAGCTTACCGAGCTGGGCAGCGACACCCTAAACCTCACTTCCATCCGGGTGACGGCTCCAACTGATGCCAGTATCCTAATGTGTTTCTGCTTTCTATCTTAAAGCCAATGTAATATTAGGCAGCATGGTTGACTTACACCCGCATTAATCGGAGTGGTCTGCACAGGTGAACGCTGTAGTTGATCGTCTTTCAATGATACGTGGCTGATTGTGCGGAGAATGTGTCACTTTGTGTCACCGTGAGGTGCAGTTGTGGCTCAGAATCCCTGCCATTCCACCCCGACAGAATCAGCAGCGTGCAGAGTTGTCAGCGAGTGTCTGCGGGCTGGAGTCGTGACAAACCAGGCGAGGGTAAGATGGCGTCTCTGTCAGCTCCTCCTGACAGCCGGCTCGTCGTTTTAAGCGAAATGATGGGTTGCGTACTGCGGGGAGACGAGGGTATGTCCTTCATCTTGTACGCTCGAATATGTCGATGGGTATAAAATCCTGTGTGAATGCTGAAGAGCCAAGTGATACGACCACAATTATGACACAAAATATTAGCAACATGCTAACAGTAGCACACTTACAAATGCATTAGTGAAGAAGCCAAATACAAGACACTGAGGTGTAAATAAATATATAAAAACTAGCAGGCTAGTGTAAGCATGCTAAAATGCTAACTGTAAAATGTGTCAAGCACAAAAGTGTATTAGTCGGAGATGTGCACCTGAACAATGTTTTTAAAATGCCAGCATGCTAACATTAGCATGCATCAATCACCAAAATACAACTCAGGTGTATACCAGAAAAATTAGCATCACTTTCATACTATACGCTGCCTTTTTTTGCTACGCTTTGTACCCTGCGGCTTGTGAAACGGTGCAGCTAGTGTATGTTTTTTTTTCTTCCCTAATGGTCATAATAACAAATGAAAATGTGTGTTATTGTTTGTGCCATGGTGCCATCTTTTGGACGAGTTCGCTCACCGCAGGTGTGGCGGGGTGAAAAGGTACCCCCGTTGTAATGCCTCAAACCAGAATCAAAACAATCCATACAATTTCTGCTTGAAATGATTCGTCATTCATCCCTTCAGGCAACGTTTGTACATTTTACAATATAACTAAAACCATTCTTACTCACTCAACCTGTCCCATGTGTGATGTGTGTAGGAGTGTCTTCATGCATATTTGTACATGCTTTGGTAATGTAATGAAGCTAGCGTTGTTAGCATTGGCTCATATGCTAACAGCTTTACGAGATTCCACGTTACAATTTACAATTTGTTTTGTATCGTTTCAGTTCCATATATATATATATATATATATATATATATATATATCAAAAGGTGACTGTAAAAAGGCAATAAAACGGCTGATCAAACAAAACAGAAGTCATGGTCATGGTCCCACTAGCTGCGCAAGCTAGCTCTCCAAACAGCTAAAAAGACTCAATAACTCCACAGTGTCGTTTTTGGTGAATTTATTGAGGGATTTGTGAAACTGGAACAATACAAAAATAATGCAGTTGTACCTTAATAATACTAATACAGCTACTCATAAAAGTTTTAGCATATTAGCCAATGTTAACAAAGTTTCATTACATTATGTTAGCAGGTACAAATACACACACACACACCTATATATATATATATATATATATATATGTATATATATATATATATATATATATATATATATATATATATATATATATATATATAGTACAGGCCAGTAGTTTTGACGCACTTTGTCATTCCATGTGTTCTTTATTTTCATGACTGTTTACATTGTAGATTGTCACATCAAAACTATGAATGAACACATGTGGAGTTATGTCCTTAAACAAAAAAAAAAGTGAAATAACTAAAAACATTTTTTATATTCTAGTTTCTTCAAAATAGCCACCCTTTGCTCAATGGTTTTCACTTCACGTGTCATAGTTTGGGTGCCTTCAGTGACAATCTGCAATGTAAATAGTCCTGAAAACACATTGAAAAAAAAAAAAAAAAATATATATATATATATATATATATATATATATATATATCCCTGTGAGACATGCTGACAATCAAATGGCATAATATTGCAAAATAATGGAGTCTTGTTTAAAGTTAATTAAAATGATACAAATAATAAATGAACTGTGATGAATTAAAATTCCGAAGTGTGATGAATGTGATTGCTTTTAATGACGTGCAACACTCGATACATTCCTGCATAATCACCCGCTATTATGACAAGTGCACTGTCGTTCAGATTTCAATATGCTATTACTTTTTTATGACGTTTGGATAAAAATAACGACACGTTTTTTCCTCGTACATTCAGCGTCATTCAACGGCAGTTTTATTTTTATTATGGTAACTGGGATTGTGTTCCTGAAGAATGACACAGTGCGAGGTACATTTGAACCAATACTCATAATCAACATTTTTCTCAATCAACTTGTCAATGAAAGGAAAGTGAAAATGAAAATACAAATAGTCTTATAGTCATAATTTTTGCACTTACAAAAACTTAAGCACCAGACTTCTTCTGTTTGTTTGAGACTGTCATTACTGCCACAAGTGGTGGAAAAGTGTATTACAACTGAGTACCACTGGGGCCCATTTGGAGCACAGCTGAGAAACAGATTTTTTTTGGCTTGCTGCCCAACAATGGGTCCAGACCCATACGGTACCAATTGATACCGGTACTTTGAGTGTGTTCATGTATTAATAAATGCTTGCTTAGAACAAACAATATCAGACTTTGCATGCAGCTGCAGTTCCAAGAGATTAGACCGCATTGGTGTTCAGACTACGAGCTGTGGCCTTTGCCAGGAAGTAGTCTTTGCCATTAAGTTGAATTTATTTTGTGGATCCCTGCAAGGTGTTTAAACTGTAAGCATTGTACTTATCACACACCAGTTGTTAAATTGTAACGTGCATCCTAGTTATGATAGTTTTCATGACCAAACTTGGAGGTGTTGATATCGCCATGTAAAATCGCTGATGCTAATCAGTAGTATCTTCTCTGCTTTGTCGGCGTGGAAAAAAAGTGGCATTACCAATCGGCAGTCAGGCTCTGTTTGCTAATGAGTGCTTGACGACTTGTTTCCACTCGTTTGAGCTGAGTTTGCAAGCGGACGTGAGATCAGTGGCACCGTTTGATTTGACTTGAATCAATACCCGTACTTATTACCCGTACTTTGGGGTAGTTCGTGTTTGTTGTGGCTACCAAATCCGGTACATTTTTTTTGCACTAACCAAATCTTGCGGGTCCTACCGGGTCACGTAAAATCCAACTTGCCACGTTTCGGTACCTGGGTTGAGTGTGACGTCACGCCCGGTTGCCAACTTCCGGCTCTTCGCACTTGGCAATCACTCGAGCAGCTCCAATGTAAGTTGAGTAAGGCTCCACTTTTCCACAAATGCGCTAGCTCGATGCTAACATAAATCTGCTTTGCCGTCGCTGATTATGATTAGCGATTTTAACATTTTGACTTCAACACCTTCAAATCTGTTGATGGAATCTACTGAGTACAATACTTAGTGTTAACACTTTGTAGGGCGCAACAGACAGCAAAGACTGAACTTTACAGCACACCGTTGACTTTACACTACTGCCACCTAGCGCCTTGGACTTGCAAATGCAGTTGCCACTTTGTGTGACTCCTGCAAATGAGATTTTTGAATGTGATGATGAAAGCAGTTAGCATAAGCATTTTTAGATGTTGCTCTAAAAAATGAGATTTTATTATCAAAACTATATTTATCTCACCCAAAAGTGTGGTGTTTATGACACGTAAGAGACCACAGGGAAGACCCAGGACACTTCAGATAAGCAGAAGAAGATGGCTCGATGGACACACGAAAGTACCGAAATCGGTACCATTGAGTACCGATAGTTCTGATTCCCTGTACTTAGAAATTGGTACTGTATCAGTTTAAATGTGAACGGTTCCCATTCTTAGTTAATGTACAGCTTGCACCGGAATATACTCAAGGGTGCATACTGTTCACATTTAAACTGATACAGTACCAATATCTAAGTACCGGAAACCCGTACTATCGGTATTGAACGGTGTCCAAATGTGGCACGCCGATGTCTTTAATTTGTGCCTGCGAGTTTAATAAGGAATCTTACCCGATCGTAGATTGCATTAAATTAATAGTTACCATCATGTGAACAACGTGGGCAATACAACTCAATGAACTTGAATCATACATAACCGCATCATTTACTTATATGACCCGATGCAAACAACCTGCCCTAGTCATGGTGCACTTTTTTTTTTTTTAATACACACAATTTGGTACCATTGAGTACCGATTTCACTGATTCCCTGTACTTAGAAATTGGTACTGTATCAGTTTAGATGTGAATGGTATCCATCCTTAGTTAATGTACAGCTTGCACCGGAATATACTCAAGGGTGTGTACCGTTCTTATTCAAACTGATACAGTACCAATTTCTAAGTACCGGAAATCCGTACTATCGGTATTCAATTGTACCAAATTGTGTGTATTAAAAAAAAAAGTGCTGAATGGTGTCCAAATGTGGATTGCCGATGTCTTTAATTTGTGGCTGCGAGTTTAATATTGAATCTTACCCAAATGTATATTACATTTGAATTAATAGTCGCCGTCATGTGGACAACGTGGATAATACAAGTCAATGAACTTGAAACATACATACCCGCATCATTTACTTATATGACCCGATGCAAACAACCTGCCCTAGTTATGGTGCATTTTTTTTTGTTAAATACACACAACCTGCTCAGTGTACTTTGTAGACATTATGCAAAACATAATTTCACCATATTTAAAAAAAACTATGACACCAATTTAAATCCAAAGCAAATCTTAATATACGATTATACTATTTATTATTATATATCCATTGTATTAATATATGTACACTTATGCATGGGATACATATACAGTATCTGTATGTGTTTGTGTGTGTGTGTTACTTTACATGCAATGCGGGCCCCCGAGTCAAAAAGTTTGTCCAGGCCTGCTTAGACTAAATGACTTCAGGCTCTAATGAGCCACAAAAAAAGGGCTAAAATGTGTTTTTTTTTAAATGGCGTTAATGATGCATAAATGTGCTGCCAAATTTAGGCTGAAGGCAGAAAAGGTGTTTGCAAATCAAGCAAAGGTGTGTTTAACGTGACTGAATCCAATTAGCGTGCCATCCCAGCTCCTCCAAAGAAGGCAGGTGGGTTTGCACTTTGCCACTTTGCTTTTTCAAACGTGGCATCTGTCAGACCGGAGGAACACTTTAACACTTTATCACCACTCAATCCAAAAGAATACCACAGAACGTCTCCTTACGTTCGCCCTGAAGGAACATCCGGACGTTGTGGAGCTGCGGTTTTATCAATTCCGCGGCGACACGGTGGGAAATCTTTTTCACACTTTTATTTTGAAAACAAATCTTGAAAAAAAAAACCCTCCGTGTTGAAGAATCCCCGACTTCAATTATTAGATCCCGACTGCTCGTGTCGTAGTGTCGGCACCTATGAATAATCCATGAATTTACGCTCCGTGGCTGCACCGCGGAAGGCGTTGAATAAATATGCAACGTGTATTTTCTTTAACCTGTTCTCAAACGCCGCTTTGAAGGGAGGGCACGCGGCCAACTAAAAGAGCTGGCAAACTTTCTGTGGGCACAACAGGAACAAATATAGCAGTGGCTCGTGCAATAATCTCTTACACTTTCATTCGCAACGTTTGTTTGCTGATGCACCTCTCTCCTGTTTGAACTGTGCACCTTTAGAATGGCGGAGAAAAGGCGAGTGAACCGCTGACAGTGTTGTGTTCAATATTCTGAATATGTTGTGTTTGACTTGAGCTGGTGTAGGAATGCAAACACAAGTGGTTGCAGATAAGTTCCTTATTGTAACATATGAATGAAGCGTTCTTACTGTCAACATCACGTGACGGAACCTAATCTATGCTCCATCTCATGGACAGATCCTTAGACCAGGGGTTCCTAAACTTTTTGACCTCAGGGCCCAACTCTCTTACTCAATTATTAACACTTAATTAGTGTAACCCGCCTGGTTAAGTCTCGGCTCGAAGCGTTCTTACCGTCAACCTCAGGTGGCGGAACCTAATCTATGCTCCATCTCATGGACAGATCCTTAGACCAGGGGTTCCTAAACATTTTGACCTCAGGGCCCAACTTCCTCACTCAAATATTAACACCTAATTAGTGTAACCCGCCTGATTCAGTCACGGCTCGAAGCGTTCTTATGGTCAACATCAGGTGACGGAACCTAATCTATGCTCCATCTCATGGACAGATCCTTAGGCCAGGGGTTCCTAAACATTTTGACCTCAGGGCCAAACTTCCTCACTCAAATGTTAACACCTAATTAGCGTAACCCGCCTGATACAGTCTCGGCTCGAAGCGTTCTTACCGTCAACATCAGGTGATGGAACCTAATCTATGCTCCATCTCATGGACAGATCCTTGGACCAGGGGTTCCTAAACTTTTTGACCTCAGGGCTCAACTCTCTTACTCAAATATTAACACTTAATTAGTGTAACCCGCCTGGTTAAGTCCCGGCTCGAAGCGTTCTTACCGTCAACATCAGGTGACGGAACCTAATCTATGATCCATCTCATGGACAGATCCTTAGACCAGGGGTTTCTAAACTTTTTGACCTCAGGGCCCAACTTCCCCACTCAAATATTAACACTTAATTAGTGTAACCCGCCAGGTTCAGTCTCTTTTCGAAGCGTTCTTACCGTCAAAATCAGGTGGCGGAACCTAAGCTATGCTCCATCTCATGAACAGATCCTTAGACTAGAGGTTCTTAACCTTTTTGACCTCAGGGCCATACTTCCTCACTCAAATATTAACACTTAATTAGTGTAACCCGCCTGGTTCAGTCCCGGCTCGAAGCGTTCTTACCGTCAACATCAGGTGACGGAACCTAATCAATGCTCCATCTCATGGATAGATCCTTAGACGAGATGGGTCCTAACCTTTTTGACCTCAGGGCTCAACTTTCCCACTCAAATACTAACACTTAATTAGTCTAACCCGCCTGGTTCAGTCCCGGCTCGAAGCGTTCTTACCGTCAACATCAGGTGACGGAACCTAATCTATGCTCCATCTCATGGACAGATCCTTAGACCAGAGGGGTCCTAACCTTTTTGACCTCAGGGCTCAACATTCCCACTCAAATATTAACACTTAATTAGTGTAACCCGCTTGGTTCAGTCCGAGCTCGAACGAGAGAAATGCTCACTAGCTACCGAGCTAAAAGCCCAATCTATCGACCTGGCAACCAGCACTGTTTTAAAGGTTTTCATAAAACAATTTATTTAGACATGAAAGTGTAGCTCCTCCTCTGAATGCAAGTGCTCCTACAGCAGGAATACCAATCCTGTATTTTGGCAAGCCACCAACGCACTGCAGGTATTTTTTTTTTAAGCGTGTTTTTGTCCTTTTTGTCTTGAACTCTTGAACGTTTAAACAATATGTCTATGAAGCAAACAAATTGTCTAGTCATGGTATTGAAAACCTTATCAAAATATCTGTGTGGAGTACACTTATTAATAGGGATGACCAAAAAAAACTACTGTATATCCTTGAATAGCCGCCGGAGCGCTAATTAATTTAAAACCTCTTCTCACTCCTGCGCTTATTCAAAGCATGCGGTAAAAGTATGCAGGCGCTAATAATTTTAAAACCTCTTCTCACCCCTGCGCTTATCAATGACATGCAGTAAAATGTTGAGTGTGATGAAAAAAATATATATATTTTTAAAATTATTCTGCATCCGGGGCCCAGTGGTTGGGGACCACTGCTCTATGGCATGTCGTCACTCCCACTTTTACACCATGCTGTCTGCGTGCGTGCCGGACGCATGCATTTCGCTACTTCCTATACGAGATTGCAATGCATACTTGGTCAACAGCCATAACTTTTACACTGATGGTTGTGATGTAGGCAGCTTTAACACTCTTGCCGGTGTGCGCCACACTCTGTGAACCCACACCAAACACATTTCTGTGGAGTATTGGCTCTGTGGCACATTATAAACGCAGCATAGGGATTACCCATAATGCCATGCATCCGTGACTCTTGGATACTTTATACACACGCTCCCCCAACCCCGCCCACCTCAACCTACACGGAGGGTTGGTGAGGGGGGGGGGTGTTAAAAGAGTGTTACAATTGTTTTATATCACAACCATTAGTGTGATCTGTATGGCTGTGGAACAAGATCCCTGGTTTACACGCAGCAAAGGCAAAAAACCCCCTCATCTGCCATGTTGAAATTAACGGCAGGGGAACGTCACTCGTGACATCATGAATTTGACCCGGTGGTAAAAGTAAGTATGCGCTTATTAATTTGGTGTGTGAGTTTTGCCTGGCAGTAATTCAAGTCAGGTGCATATTACTTGCCCGACTGCTATTCAAGGAAATACAGTAATTTTCAAATGAATCATGATTATTTATAACTGTATTTATTGTTTTATTTGTTTGCCTTGTTTGTATTTGGCTTTATTACAGTGATGGGTACATTTTTATCAAACAAAACCATGTTTTATTTATTTATTTATTTTTTTTCTCAACTGTTTATCTTTTTCGTGGAGGAATATAGTCAATATTGGAACTGGCACAAACTCTTTTTAAAAGTATATATCTTTAATCGAATCTGAGTGGAATCTTTACCCCCAAGAATCCAATCAAATCATAATTAATGATCAACAAAATGTCTATCTGCAATTAATTTTGAAAACAACTATGCACAATGAAATACGCTAATGGTTAGACGGCCCTAATAAAAAGTAAAATAACGGAAGACAGCCAAGACATTTGATTTATTGCAAGCCTTCAGTGCTCTTTGACGCTACATTTTCAATCAATTTCCAGTTACTCTGCCCCCATTTGGCTGATTCAGACAGCCCGGCAAAAGAATGGCCATCTTCCCAAATGTGCAGTGGAAGGCTTTATCAAATTAGAATTGACGAGATTATTCAAGGCAGAGCTTAACGACAAAATCAATAGTTCAACGCTGAAATGAAGAACGGGGGGACCGGGAAAGGGTGAGGGCTCCTTCCACCGCGCCTCCTCGTCTCTCACCTCCTTCGCCGGCCCCGGCCTCTCTCTTTGAGACTGAAAGAGGGAAACAACAACAAAGGCGAAACACTTCCTTAGATAATGGCAATTAGTGGATTTGGCTGATGTTGCAGCCTTGGCTACGCTCCAGCTCCGTGTGTTGGTTAAGAGGCAGTGGGAGCCGGTCTGTCGGGCGTCTTTCCAGCCTCTCCTCCTCTCACGCTGGAAAATGAGGACTGAGCAAACAGAAACAGAAACTCCTGGCTGCAAGTAGACTGCAAATGGGACGAGGAAATATGAAAATATGACTGAGAGAGGACAGAAAATGAAAGAAAAAACACTCAGGCCACATCACTCGGTGGTAAACAACCCTTGCAAAGGTCTCAAACCCAGACCCCAAAATCTCATCCCCTTTCTGACGTTTCCTGGAGGTTTCATCGAAATCCGCCCATAACTTAGCAAACAATACAACCCAGCGAGTAAAACACCTCATGTCCGTCATCCACTCTTTGTCTCCGTGGGTGGAGGTGGGCATGCGGACAAGTTCAGTCTCAAGTGTTAGACATCAGGTCACATAGCGTATTTTTCAGACCATAGGGTGCACCGGATTATGAGTCAGTCTAGTACCCGTGCTTTTTTACTATGAAGCCGCACTGTTGTAACACATGGCTTGACATCGTCTTGCTGAAATAAGCAGGGGCGTCCATGATAGCAGTGCTTGGATGACAACATATGTTGCTCCAAAAGCTGTATGTACCTTTTAGCATTAATAATGCCTTCACAGATGTGTAAGTTACCCACGCCTTGGGCACTAATGCACCCCCATACCATCACACATGCTGACTTTTACACTTTCACCCTACGACAATCCGGATGTGTTTTTTTCCTCTTTTATCAACAGTTTAAAAAAAAATTTAGAAATGTGGACACGTCAGACCACAGAAGACTTTTCCACTTTGCATCAGTCCATCTTAGATGAGCTCGGGCCCAGCAAAGCATTTCTGGGTGTTGTTGATAAATGGCTTTCACCTTGCAAAGTAGAGTTTTAACTTGCACTTACAGATGTAGTGACCAACTGTAGTTACTGACACTTAAGTGTTCCTAATCTCATGTGGTGATATCCTTTACACACGGATGTGGCATTTTGATGCAGTACCGCCTGAGGGATCGAGGGTACGTAATATCATGGCTTACGTGCAGTGATTTCTCCAGATTCTCTGAACATTTTGATGATAATACAGAGTGTAGATGGTGAAATCCCTAAATTCCTTGCAATAGCTGCTTGAAAAACGTTGTTCTTCAACAATTTGCTCAGGCATTTGTTGATAAAGTGGTGACCCTCGCCCCGTCCTTGTTTGTGAATGAGTGAGCATTTCATGGAAGCTGCTTTTATAGCCAATTATGGCACCCACCTGTTCCCAATTAGCCAGTTCACCTGTGGGATGTTCCCAATAAGTCTTTGATGAGCATTCCTCAAATTTCTCACTCTTTTTTGCCACTTGTGCCAGCAAAATACCCCCTAGTTTGGCGTATTTAGGTGAGGCAGAGGGAGGGTTCCAGCAGGTGTCCCCGGGGAATTGGGAGGCCTTTTAGGGCCCTATTTTCAGCCATTTTTGCGTATTTTGGTGGGGAAAAGGGTTCTAGCAGGTATTCCCAGGGAATGGGAGGCCTTTTGGGGCCCTAGTTTGGCATAATTTGGGGGCAGAGGGTTCCAGCGGGTGTCCCCGGGGGTTGGGAAGCCTTTTGGGAACTTAGTTTCAGACAGTTTTTGCGTGTTTTGGTGGGGAAAAGGGTTCCAGCAGGTGTTCCCAGGGAATAGGAGGCCTTTTGGGGACATAGTTTGGCATATTTTGGGGGCAGAGGGTTCCAGCGGGTGTCCCCGGGGGTTGGGAAGCCTTTTGGGAACTTAGTTTCAGACAGTTTTTGCGTGTTTTGGTGGGGAAAAGGGTTCCAGCAGGTGTTCCCAGGGAATGGGAGGCCTTTTGGGGACATAGTTTGGCATATTTTGGGGGCAGAGGGTTCCAGCGGGTGTCCCCGGGGGGTGGGAAGCCTTTTGGGATCCTAGTTTCAGACAGTTTTTGCGTATTTTGGTCGGGAAGAGGGTTCCAGCAGGTGTTCCCAGGGAATGGGAGGCCTTTTAGGGCCCTAGTTTGGCATATTTTGGTGGGGAAAAAGGTTCCAGCGGGTGTCCCCGGGGAATTTGGAAGGCCTTTTGGGGCCCTATTTTCAGTCATGTTGGTGTATTTAGGTGAGGCAGAAGGTTCCAGCAGGTGGTCCCAGGGAATGGGAGGCCTTTCGAGGCCTTAGTTTGGCAGCAGGTTGTCCCGGGAATTGTAGGCCTTTCGGGAGCCCTATTTTCGGACAGTTTGGCATATTTAGGTGAGGCAGAGGGTTCCAGCAGGTGTTCTCAGGGAATGGGAGGCCTTTCGGGGCCCTAGTTTGGCGTATTTTTGTGGAGCAGAGGGTTCCAGCAGGTGTCCCTGTGGTATTTGAATGCTTTTTGGGGCCCTAGTTTGGCATATTTTGGTGGGGCAGAGGACTCCAGTGGGTGTTCCCGGGGGATGGGAGGCCTTTTGGGGTCCTAGTTTTAGACAGTGTTTGCATATTTTGGTGGGGTAGAGGGTTCCAGCAGGTGTTCCCAGGGAATGGGAGGCCTTTAGGGGCCCTAGTTTGGCATATTTTTGGGGTAGAGGGTTCCAGCGGGTGTTCCTGGGGGATGGGAGGACTTTTGGGGCCCTAGTTTCAGACATTTTTTGCGTATTTTGGTGGGGAAGAGGGTTCCAGCAGGTGTTTCCAGGGAATGGGAGGCCTTTTGGGCTCCTAGTTTGACATATTTTGGGGGCAGAGGGTTTCAGCGGGTGTCCCCGGGGGATGGGAGGCCTTTTGGGGTCCTAGTTTCAGACAGTTTTTGCGTATTTTGGTGGGGAAGAGGATTCCAGCTGGTGTTCCCAGGGAATGGGAGGCTTTTTGGGGCCGTAGTTTGGGATATTTTGGTGGGGAAAAAGGTTCCAGCGTGTGTACCCAGGGAATTTGGAAGGCCTTTTGGGGCCCTATTTTCAGTCATGTTGGTGTATTTAGGTGAGGCAGAAGGTTCCAGCAGGTGGTTCCAGGGAATGGGAGGCCTTTCGAGGCCCTATTTTGGCAGCAGGTTGTCCCGGGAAATGTAGGCCTTTCGGGAGCCCTATTTTCAGACAGTTTGGCGTATTTAGGTGAGGCAGAGGGTTCCAGCAGGTGTTCCCAGGGAATGGGAGGCCTTTCGGGGCCCTAGTTTGGTGTATTTTCGTGGAGCAGAGGGTTCCAACAGGTGTCCCTGTGGTATTTGAATGCCTTTCGGGGCCCTAGTTTGGCATATTTTGGTGGGGCATAGGGTTCCAGTGGGTGTTCCCGGTGGATGGGAGACCTTTTGGGATCCTAGTTTTAGATAGTGTTTGCGTATTTTGGTGGGGAAGAGGGTTCCAGCAGGTGTTCCCAGAGACTGGTAGGCCTTTTGGGGCCATAGTTTGGCATATTTTGGTAGGGAAAAGGGTTCTAGCGGGTGTCCCCGGGGAATTTGGAAGCCTTTTGGGGCCCTATTTTCAGACAGTTTAGTGTGTTTAGGTGAGGCAGAAGGTTCCAGCAGGTGTTCCCAGGGAATGGGAGGCCTTTCAAAGGCCGTAGTTTGGCAGCAGGTTTCCCGGTAATTGTAGGCCTTTCGGGGGCTCTATTTTCGGACAGTTTGGCGTATTTAGGTGAGGCAGAGGGTTCCAGCATTTGTTCCCAGGGAATGGGAGGCCTTTGGGGGCCCTAGTTTGGCGTATTTTTGTGGAGCAGAGGGTTCCAGCAGGTGTCCCTGGGGTATTGGAATGCCTTTTGGGGCCCTAGTTTGGCATATTTTGGTGGGGCAGAGGGTTCTGGGGGGTGTCCCCGGGGAATGGAAGGCCTTTCAGGTGCCCTATTTTCAGACATTTTGGCGTATTTGGGTGAGGCAGAGGGATCCAGCAGGTGTTCCCAAGGAATGGAAGGCCTTTTGGGGGCCGAGTTTGGTGTATTTTGGTGGGGAATAAGGTTCCAGCAGGTGTTCCCAGTGAATGGAAGGCATTTTGGGGCCCTATTTTGAGACAGTTTTGCGTATTTTGGTGGGGAAGAGGTTTCCAGCAGGTGTTCCAAGGGTATAGTAGGCCTTTTGGGGCCCTAGTTTGGCGTATATTGGTGAGGCAGAGGCTCAAACAGGTGTTCCTGGGGAGTGGGAGGCCTTTTGGGGCCCTAATTTCAGACAGTTTGGCGTATTTAGGTGGGGCACAAGGTTCCAGCAGGTGTTCTGAGTGAATGGGAGGCCTTTTGGGGCCCTATTTTGCGTATTTTGGTGGGGAAAATGGTTCCAGCAGGTGTTCCCAGTGAATGGGAGGTCTTTTGGGGCCCTATTTTCAGATAGTTTGGCGTATTTAGGTGAGGCAGAGGGTTCCAGTAGGTGTTACCAGTGAATGGGAGGATTTTTGGGGCCCTAGTTTGGCGTATTTAGGTGAGGCAGAGGGTTCCAGCAGCTGTTCACAGGGAATGGGAGGCCATTTGGGGCTCTATTTTCAGACAGTTCGGCATATCTAGGTGAGGCAGAGGGTTCCAACAGGTGTTCCCAGTGAATCGGAGGCCTCTCGGGGTCCTAGTTTGGCATATTTGGGTGGGGTAGAGGATTCTAGCGGGTGTCCCTGGGGTATGAGAGGCCTATTGGGGCCCTAGTTTGGCATATTTTGGTGGGGGATAGGGTTCCAGCAGGTGTTCCCAGGGAATAGCAGACCTTTTGGGGCCCTATTTTCAGACGATTAGGTGTATTTAGGTGGGGCAGAGGGTTCCAGTAGGTCTTCCCAGTGAATGGGAGGCCTTTCGGGGCCCTAGTTTGGCGTATTTGGGTGGGATAGAGGATTCTAGCGGGTGTCCCTGGGGTATGGGAGGCCTTTTGGGGCCCTAGTTTGGCGTACTTTGGTGGGGGAGAGGGTTCAGCGCGTGTCCCCGGGGAATGGGAGGCCTTCTGGGGCCCTTTTTTCAGACAGTTTTGCGTACTTTGGTGGGGCAGAGGGTTGCAGCAGGTGTTCCTGGGGAATGAGAGGCCTATTGGGGCCCTAGTTCGGCGTATTTTGGTGGGGAAGAGGGTTCAGCGCGTGTCCCCGGGGAATTTCTGGAAGGCCTTTTGGGGCCCTATTTTCAGACAGTTTGGTGTACTTTGGTGGGACTGAGGTTTCCAGCAGGTGTTCCCAGGGAATGGGAGTCCTTACAGGGCCCTATTATCAGACAGTTTGGCGCATTTTGGGGGGGGCAGAGGTTTCCAGCAGTTGTTCCCAGGTTATGGGAGGCCTTTCGGGGCCCTAGTTCGGTGTATTTTAGTGGGGAATAGGGTTCCAGCAGGTGTTCCCAGGGAATTGGAGGCCTTTCGGGGCCCTAGTTTGGCGTATTTAGGTAAGGCAGAGGGTTCCAGCAGGTGTTCCTGGGGTATAGGAGGCCTTTCGGGGCACTAGTTCAGCGTATTTTGGTGGGGGATAGGGTTCCAGCGGGTGTTCCCAGGGAATAGCAAGCCTTTTGGGGCCCTATTTTCAGACGATTAGGTGTATTTAGGTGGGGCAGAGGGTTCCAGCGGGTGTCCACGGGGAATGGAAGGCCTTTTTGGGCTCTAATTTCTGACAGTTTGGCATATTTAACACACACACACACACACACACACACACACACACACACCCACACACACACACACACACACACACACACACACACACACACACACACACACACACACACACACACAGGCGCAGGCTGTTTAAAGACATCCACTGGCTTAAAAGGACGGCAATCCATCAACGTGCTCATTGCTGTCATGAGGAAAGAGACAGAGCTCTAAGCCAGAGTCGTCCAACACAAATTTGATTTAGTTCAATTTGCCTCAAACGGCGACACGTGAGCAGTAGAGTTGCTAATATAGACTGGCACCTCCGCTGCTAACAACCGGGCTCACGTTCAAAGCCCGGCTGGCGTCGCACATTGAAACCTGCGCCGCAGGATTCCGTGAATTAAAGTTGCAGAAAAAGAGCAAGTGTGGGTCGTGTCAAGAGACCATAAAGAAGATTATTGTCCTCGCTTTTCTAACATTTTGGAGGTGAACAACTCCTTTTTTACGTCAAACAACAAAAAAAACGATATAATGAGGGGCGGCGAAGGCGGTGGGGAGAGGTTCACAATTAGCTTGACATGTCGTTAAGCGGACGACTCGGAGTTAGGTCTCGAATCTTAATTTTGACCCGCCATAAAACAAACACTGCTCATGCATCACAAGTGTGTCTCTGGCACAGGTGTCAGACCCAAGGCCCGGGGGCCACATCTGGTCCGCCACAATATTTTATCTGGCCCGCAAACACCTGGAAATGATATGTGTCAATAAAGTTCTTCATTGTGGCGGTCCACAGTCTGATTGTGGCGCTCTGCTCCCAGTACGATCGGTGTCAGAATTTGGTCCACATTGGAGTTTGTGTCCATGGGAGTTTGTCCAACCATTCTACATGTGCTTTGTGGACTTGGAGAAGGCATTGGACCTTGTCCCTCGGGAAGTCCTGTGGGGAGTGCTCAGAGAGTGTGGGGTATGGGACTGTCTCACTGGACTGTTTCGCAGTCGAGTGTGAAGCGACTGGGATGAGAATCAGCACCTCTAAGTCCGAGTCCATGGTTCTCACCTGATAAAGGATGGGGTGTCATCACCAAGTCTTATTTTGGCAGTCCGCTCCCTGTATGATCAGTGTCAGACCTTGGTCTGCATTGCCGGCGGTAAGTCGGACACGTTTCCAGTGAGGGTTGGACTGCGCCAAGGTTGCCCCATTCTGTTCATAACTTTTATGGACAGAATTTCTAGGCGCAGTCAGGGCGTTGAGGGGATCTGGTTTGGTGGCTGCAGGATTAGGTCTCTGCTTTTTGCAGATGATGTGGTCCTGAAGGCTTCATCCGGCCGGGATCTTCAGCTCTCACTGGATCGAGCGACTGGGATGAGAATCAGCACCTCCAAGTCCGAGTCCATGGTTCTCGCCCGGAAAAGGGTGGAGTGCTATCTCCGGGTTGGGGGAGGAGACCCTGCCCCAAGTGGAGGAGTTCAAGTACCTCGGAGTCTTTTTCACGAGTAAGAGAAGAGTGGATGGTGAGTTTGACAGGCAGCGTCTTCAGTAATGCGGACGCTGTATCGATCCGTTGTGGTGAAGAAGGAGCTGAGCCGGAAGGCAAAGCTCTCAATTTACCGCTCCATCTACGTTCCCATCGTCACCTATGGTCATGAGCTTTGGGTTATGACCGAAAGGACAAGATCACGGGTACAAGCGGCCCAAAGGAGTTTGGGTCTCTCCCTTAGAGATAGGGTGAGAAGGTCTGCCAGCCGGGAGGAACTAAAAGTAAAGCCGCTACTCCTCCACATGGAGAGGATCCAGATGAGAGGGCTCAGGCATCTGGTCAGGATGCCACCCGAACGCCTCCCTAGTGACCTGTAAGAGGCCACAGGGAAGACCCAGGACATGTTGGTAAGACTATGTCTACCGGCTGGCCTGGGAACGCCTCGGGATCCCCCGGGAGGAGCTAGATCAAGTGGGTGGGGAGAAGGTAGTCTGGGCTTCCCTGCTTAGGCTGCTGCCCCCGCGACCTTACCTCAGATAAGCGGAAGAAAATGAATGATTGATGAAAGTTCTTCATATTTCCTCACTAACTGTTATGTCTTTGTTCTTTTCATTCTGACAAAAAACATATATGTACTGCTTGAAATTGCAAGCCTTTGAACTTTAATAGTATCTACTATTGAAACAAATATTACAATATATTATACATGTTTTGTCTAAATAAAATAATGGACTTTATAGCAAACTAGTCATCAAACTAGGTGAGGCGATCCCTGAAGGAATTGCGTGTGAACACTTTAATGGTGAACTTGAACTGAAATCCTGGTATTAAAAAAAAATACAATTGTTGAAGGAGAGCAGATAGTTCCTGGACAGGCTGAACATTTTGAAGTTGAAACGGTTTAAATCAGATGAAAAATGGGGGAGTTGGATAACTTTGAAGAATGGCGCAAAATTTACGAACAATTTGGGAATTCTGGTAAAAGCGGGATTTTTGTTTTTAAATTGGTAAAAAAAACAAAAAAAAACGTCAATGGTCTGAATGAGTTAACGATTATGTTGGAATTTTTCAAATCGGTCGTGAAATGTTGAAGTAGTAACACTAATATTTTTGAAATGGTATTAGAGAATTCCTGGAATTTCAGGAATTTTTCCTATTCAAAAAACAACTTCATCTTTTGTCCTAATTAATGTTGAATGTTGTAATTAGTCACAGTTTTTAATTGAGAAATTCCTGAAATTTCGTAAAAAGCGGGAATTTTTCTAGTTCCTTAACAGATTAGTTTTTTGTCCTAAATATGAAGAGTGTTTTGACGGTGGAACGGTGGAAATAACTTCAAAAATGTGAAAGGAGTCGTCAAACTTAAGGGTGAAAATAGGTTACCAAAAAAACGGGAAATCTTGGTAATTTGTTGAATGTGGAAAAATGGAAGTTTGAATACTACACTACTGTATTTTAATGTTGTCATTATGGTGGTACTTGATGAATGTTTAGGTCTACTACACTACTGTATTTTAATGTTGTCATTATGGTGGTACTTGATGAATACTTAGGTCTACTACACTACTGTATTTAATGTTGTCATTATGGTGGTACTTGATGAATACTTAGGTCTACTACACTACTGTATTTTAATGTTGTCATTATGGTGGTACTTGATGAATACTTTGGTCTACTACACTACTGTATTTAATGTTGTCATTATGGTGGTACTTGTTGAATACTTAGGTCTACTACACTACTGTATTTTAATGTTGTCATTATGGTGGTACTTGATGAATACTTCGGTCTACTACACTACTGTATTTTAATGTCATTATGGTGGTACTTGATGAATTATTATGTCTACTACACTACTGTATTTTAATGTAGTCATTATGGTGGTACTTGATGAATACTTAAGTCTTCTACACTACTGTATTTTGATGTCATTATGGTGGTACTCGATGAATACTTAGGTCTACTACACTTCTGTATTTAATGTTGTCATTATGGTGGTACTTGTTGAATACTTAGGTCTACTACACTACTGTATTTTAATGTTGTCATTATGGTGGTACTTGATGAATACTTAGGTCTACTACACTACTGTATTTAATGTTGTCATTATTGTGGTACTTGATGAATACTTAGGTCTACTACACTACTGTATTTTAATGTTGTCATTATGGTGGTACTCGATAAATACTTAGGTTACTACACTATTGTATTTAATGTTGTCATTATGGTGGTACTCGATGAATACTTAGGTCTACTACACTACTGTATTTAATGTTGTCATTATGGTGGTACTTGATGAATACTTAGGTCTACTACACTACTGTATTTTAATGTTGTCATTATGGTGGTACTTGATGAATACTTAGGTCTACTACACTACTGTATTTTAATGCTGTCATTATGGTGGTACTTGATGAATACTTAGGTCTACTACACCACTGTATTTAATGTTGTCATTATGGTGGTACTCGATGAATACTTAGGTCTACTACACTACTGTATTTAATGTTGTCATTATGGTGGTACTTGATGAATAATTAGGTCTACTACACTACTGTATTTTAATGCTGTCATTATGGTGGTACTTGATGAATACTTAGGTCTACTACACTACTGTATTTAATGTTGTCATTATGGTGGTACTAGATGAATACTTAGGTCTTCTACACTACTGTATTTAATGTTGTCATTATGGTGGTACTTGATGAATACTTAGGTCTTCTACACTACTGTATTTAATGTTGTCATTATGGTGGTACTTGATGAATACTTAGGTCTACTACACTACTGTATTTAATGGTGTCATCATGGTGGTACTCGATGAATACTTAGGTCTACTACACCACTGTATTTAATGTTGTCATTATGGTGGTACTTGATGAATAATTAGGTCTACTACACTACTGTATTTTAATGCTGTCATTATGGTGGTACTTGATGAATACTTAGGTCTACTACACTAATGTATTTTAATGTTGTCATTATGGTGGTACTTGATGAATATTTAGGTCTTCTACACTACTGTATTTAATGTTGTCATTATGGTGGTACTTGATGAATACTTAGGTCTACTACACTACTGTATTTTAATGTTGTCATTATGGTGGTTCTTGATGAATACTTATGTCTACTACACTACTGTATTTTAATGTAGTCATTATGGTGGTACTTGATGAATACTTAAGTCTACTACACTACTTTATTTTAATGTCATGGTGGTACTTGATGAATACTTAGGTCTACTACACTACTGTATTTAATGTTGTCATTATGGTGGTACTTGATGAATACTTGGGTCTACTACTCTACTGTATTTAATGTTGTCATTAAGGTGGTACTTGATGAATACTTAGGTCTACTACACTACTGTATTTTAATGTTGTCATTATGGTGGTACTTGATGAATACTTAGGTCTACTACACTACTGTATTTTAATGTTGTCATTATGGTGGTACTTAATGAATACTTAGGTCTACTACACTACTGTATTTAATGTTGTCATTATGGTGGTACTTAATGAATACTTAGGTTTACTACACTACTGTATATTAATGTTGTCATTACGGTGGTACTTGATAAATACTTAGGTCTACTACATTACTGTATTTAATGTTGTCATTATGGTGGTACTTGATGAATACTTAGGTCTACTACACTACTGTATTTCAATGTTGTCATTATGGTGGTACTTGATGAATACTTAGGTCTACTACACTACTGTATTTAATGTTGTCATTATGGTGGTACTTAATGAATACTTAGGTCTACTACACTACTGTATTTAATGTTGTCATTATGGTGGTACTTGATGAATACTTAAGTCTACTACACTACTGTATTTTAATGTAGTCATTATGGTGGTACTTGATGAATACTTAGACTACGCTACTGTATTTAATGTTGTCATTATGGTGGTACTTGATGAATACTTAGGTCTACTACACTACTGTATTTAATGTTGTCATTATGGTGGTACTTGATGAATACTTAGGTCTACTACACTACTGTATTTTAATGTTGTCATTATGGTGGTACTTAATGAATATTTATGTCTACTACATTACTGTATTTTAATGTTGTCATTATGGTGGTACTTGATGAATACTTAGGTCTACTACACTACTGTATTTTAATGTTGTCATTATGGTGGTATTTAATGAATACTTAGGTCTACTACATTACTGTATTTAATGTTGTCATTATGGTGGTACTTGATGAATACTTGGGTCTACTACACTACTGTATTTAATGTTGTCATTATGGTGGTACTTGATGAATACTTAGGTCTACTACACTACTGTATTTAATGTTGTCATCATGGTAGTACTTGATGAATACTTAGGTCTACTGCAGTACTGTATTTTAATGTAGTCATTATGGTGGTACTTGATGAATACTTCGGTCTACTACACTACTGTATTTTAATGTCATTATGGTGGTACTTGATGAATTATTATGTCTACTACACTACTGTATTTTAATGTAGTCATTATGGTGGTACTTGATGAATACCTAAGTCTTCTTCACTACTGTATTTTAATGTCATTATGGTGGTACTTGATGAATACTTAGGTCTACTACACTACTGTATTTTAATGTTGTCATCATGGTGGTACTTGATGAATACTTAGGTCTACTACACTACTGTATTTTAATGTTGCCATTATGGTGGTTCTTGATGAATACTTATGTCTACTACACTACTGTATTTTAATGTAGTCATTATGGTGGTACTTGATGAATACTTAAGTTTACTACACTACTGTATTTTAATGTCATGGTGGTACTTGATGAATACTTAGGTCTACTACACTACTGTATTTAATGTTGTCATTATGGTGGTACTTGATGAATACTTGGGTCTACTACTCTACTGTATTTAATGTTGTCATTATGGTGGTACTTGATGAATACTTAGGTCTACTGCAGTACTGTATTTTAATGTAGTCATTATGGTGGTACTTGATGAATACTTTGGTCTACTACACTACTGTATTTTAATGTCATTATGGTGGTACATGATGAATTATTATGTCTACTACACTACTGTATTTTAATGTAGTCATTATGGTGGTACTTGATGAATACTTAAGTCTTCTACACTACTGTATTTTAATGTCATTATGGTGGTACTTGATGAATACTTAGGTCTACTACACTACTGTATTTTAATGTTGTCATCATGGTGGTACTTGATGAATACTTAGGTCTACTACACTACTGTATTTTAATGTTGTCATTATGGTGGTTCTTGATGAATACTTATGTCTACTACACTACTGTATTTTAATGTAGTCATTATGGTGGTACTTGATGAATACTTAAGTCTACTACGCAACTGTATTTTAATGTCATGGTGGTACTTGATGAATACTTAGGTCTACTACACTACTGTATTTAATGTTGTCATTATGGTGGTACTTGATGAATACTTGGGTCTACTACTCTACTGTATTTGATGTTGTCATTATGGTGGTACTTGATGAATACTTAGGTCTACTACACTACTGTATTTTAATGTTGTCATTATGGTGGTACTTGATGAATACTTAGGTCTACTACACTACTGTATTTTAATGTTGTCATTATGGTGGTACTTAATGAATACTTAGGTCTACTACACTACTGTATTTAATGTTGTCATTATGGTGGTACTTAATGAATACTTAGGTCTACTACACTACTGTATTTAATGTTGTCATTATGGTGGTACTTGATGAATACTTAGGTCTACTACACTACTGTATTTAATGTTGTCATTATGGTAGTACTTAATGAATACTCAGGTCTACTACACTATTGTATTTAATGTTGTCATTATGGTGGTACTTGATGAATACTTAGGTCTACTATGTTATTGTTGTCATTATGGTGGTACTTGTAGAATACTTAGGTCTACTACACTACTGTATTTAATGTTGTCATTATGGTGGTACATAATGAATACTTAGGTTTACTACACTACTGTATTTAATGTTGTCATTATGGTGGTACTTGATGAATACTTAGATCTACTATGTTATTGTTGTCATTATGGTGGTACTTGATGATTACTTGGGTCTACTACACTGAAAAGGAGAAAGGAAGCCTGTAGAAAGTTCCTGATGTGTGTTCTTGTGTTCCCCAGGTGGCCAACCTGGCCTGCTCCATCTCCAACAATGAAGAAGGTGTCAAGCTGGTGCGAATGGCCGCCACACAAATTGACAGCCTTTGTCCACAGGTAGGTTCTATTCAGCGTTCTGGCCGTAAAGCATCCCCGCGTGTGTGCGTGCTCGTGTGTTTGGAAGGGACGCCTTCCCTCAGCCAATGGGAGGTGAGGTGAGATTTAAAGGATCCAGGCAAACAGAAGCATCCATCAATAACGCAGAGGAGGATTTTATAGTGCTGTTTCTCGCCATGTAAGAACCGCTGGAAGTTAAAATCGATACGCTCGTCCCAGGGTTAACAGTCTCGCCTTTTCTCTTTCTGCACAGGACCCCGCTTTGCCATGAATAAAGCCCATTTAGAGACGCTAACGCGGAGCGAGCTCTTTGCACGACAAGCGATAAACTTGTAAAAGAAAGTCTGAGTGGGGGGAAAAAGTTTTACCTGACACGTGAAACGTGACGAATTGCGCAGGCGAACTTTATTTTACTATAGCCGACAGATGGCAGTAGAGTGTTGAACATCATGAATTTAATCAGTTGCTATGGAGAGTGGTGCTTTCCATCATTTTCAGCAGACTGCATTGCAAAGGATGACCCTGCCGCATCATATGAATCTCTTCCTTTTATACAACATATAAATATATATATATATATATATATTAGGTCAGAAAAAACATAGAGGCTATATCATCCCTACAAGCCTGTTTTCGCAAGTTTCCTTGCTCATCAGGTGGAATGTATAACATCTGTGAAACAGGCTTGTAGGGATGATATAGCCTCTGTGTTTTTTCCTGTCCTAACATTTATTCCGCTCTAAATGTTAGTGTACATTAAACATATGTTTATTATTGTTATTTAGTCCTTCAATAAAATAGTCAACATACTAGACAACTTGTCTTTTAGTAGTAAGTAAACAAACAAAGACTCCTAATTAGTCTGCAGTAACATATTGTGTAATTTATATACCTGTTACTTTCTACACATTATGAGGGACAAAATGTAAAAAATTGATGATATTATTCCCCCTCTTGACAATAGAGATGTGAATAAAATAATTGAATATAGAAGATAATGCTAGCCAGCTAAGGCGTCAGAGTTGGAGAATCTACTGAAGGAACGGAGTCAGAGGCTGGGGGGCCGCCAGCTGAACAGGCTGAGTGGTCCCAATCCCACTCATTTGCTTTTAAGTAGAACTGCACTTTTTTTATATTTATTTTAACTATCATTCACAATCATTTTGTTGGACAGAAAAACATTTTTTTTCTTTGTTTAGGCATTCTAACTCAAAATAAACTCTGGCAAAAGTCAGTAAACAATAAAGCCAATGGTAGTTATGTTCTGCCTATAAAACACTTTAAATACCCCATAACTGTTCTATATTCATGATGTAAGTATATATGTAGTATCTAGTAACATTCATAATAACATGTAATATATACTTGATGTAAGTATATATGTGGTATCTAGTAACATTCATAATAACATGTAATATATACATGATGTAAGTATATATGTAGTATCTAGTAACATTCATAATAACATGTAATATATACCAGATGTAAGTATATATGTAGTATCTAGTAACATTCATAATAACATGTAATATATACATGATGTAAGTATATGTCATGTAGTAACATTCATAATAACATGTAATCTACACATGATGTAAGTATATATGTCATGTAGTAACATTCATAACAACATGTAGTATATACATGATATAAGTATATATGTAGTATCTATTAACATTCATAATAACATGTAATATATACATGATGTAAGTATATATGTAGTATCTAGTAACATTCATAATAACATGTAATTTGTACATGTAAGTATATATGCAGTATCTAGTAACATTCATAATAACATGTAATATATACATGATGTAAGTATATATGTAGTATCTAGTAAAATTCATAATAACATGTAATATATATATAATATAAGTATTTATGTGATGTAGTAACATTCACAATAACATGTAATATATACATGATGTCAGTATATCTGTAATGTAGTAACATTCATGATAGAATTTACTATATACATGATGTAAGTATATATGTAGTATCTAGTAACCTTTATAATATGTATTATATACATGATGTAAGTATATATGTCATGTAGTAACATTCATAATAACATGTAATATATACATGATGTAAGTATATATGTTGTATCCAGTAACATTCATAATAACATGTAATATATACATGATGTAAGTATATTTGTCATGTAGTAACATTCATAATAGCATGTAATATATACATGATGTAAGTATACATGTAGTATCTAGTAACATTCATAATAACATGTAATATATACATGAATTAAGTATATATGTAGTATCTAGTAAAATTCATAACATGTAATATATACATGATATAAGTATATATGTAGTATCTAGTAACATTCATAATAACATGTAATATTTACATAATATAAGTATTTATGTAATGTAGTAACATTCATAATAACATGTAATATATACATGATGTAAGCATATATGTAGTATCCAGTAACCTTTATAATAACATGTATTATATACATGATGTAAGTATATATGTCATGTAGTAACATTCATAATAACATGTAATATATACATGATGTAAGTATATTTGTCATGTAGTAACATTCATAATAGCATGTAATATATACATTATGTAAGTATACATGTAGTATCTAGTAACATTCATAATAACATGTAATATATACATGAATTAAGTATATATGTAGTATCTAGTAAAATTCATAACATGTAATATATACATGATATAAGTATATATGTAGTATCTAGTAACATTCATAATAACATGTAATATTTACATAATATAAGTATTTATGTAATGTAGTAACATTCATAATAACATGTAATATATACATGATGTAAGCATATATGTAGTATCCAGTAACCTTTATAATAACATGTATTATATACATGATGTAAGTATATATGTCATGTAGTAACATTCATAATAACATGTAATATATACATGATGTAAGTATATTTGTCATGTAGTAACATTCATAATAGCATGTAATATATACATGATGTAAGTATACATGTAGTATCTAGTAACATTCATAATAACATGTAATATATACATGAATTAAGTATATATGTAGTATCTAGTAAAATTCATAACATGTAATATATACATGATATAAGTACATATGTAGTATCTAGTAACATTCATAATAACATGTAATATTTACATAATATAAGTATTTATGTCATGTAGTAACATTCATAATAACATGTAATATATACATGATGTAAGCATATATGTAGTATCTAGTAACCTTTAAAATAACATGTAAAATATACATATATTGGTCAAGTTAAACATACTTACATGTTTATTGATTTCACAAACAGGCGGCAGAGGGGTTAGTGCGTCTGCCTCACAATACAAAGGTCCTGAGTAGTCCGGGTTCAATCCCGGGCTCCCGATCTTTCTGTGTGGAGTTTGTCAATCCCAGTAGTCCTCTTCACCCACATGTCAACCCTAGTAGTCCTCTTCACCCACATGTCAATCCTAGTAGTCCTCTTCACCCACATGTCAATCCTCGTAGTCCTCTTCACCCACATGTCAATCCTAGTAGTCCTCTTCACTCACATGTCAATCCTAGTAGTCCTCTTCACCTAGATGTTAATCCAAGTAGTCATCTTCACCCACATGTCAATTTTAGTAGTCCTCTTCACCTAGATGTCAATCCAAGTAGTCATCTTCACCCACATGTCAATCTTAGTAGTCCTCTTCACCCACATGTCAATCCTAGTAGTCCTCTTCACCCACATGTCAATCCTAGTAGTCCTCTTCACCTAGATGTCAATCCAAGTAGTCCTCTTCCCCCACATGTCAATCCTAGTAGTCCTCTTCACCCACATGTCAATCTTAGTAGTCCTCTTTACCCACATGTCAATCTTAGTAGTCCTCTTCACCCACATGTCAATCCTAGTAGTCCTCTTCACCCACATGTCAGTCCTAGTAGTCATCTTCACTCACATGTCAATCCTAGTAATCCTCTTCACCTAGATGTCAATCCAAGTAGTCCTCTTCACCCACATGTCAATCCTAGTAGTCCTCTTCACCCACATATCAATCCTACTAGTCCTCTTCACCCACATGTCAATCCTAGTAGTCCTCTTCACCCACATATAAATCCTACTAGTCCTCTTCACCCACATGTCAGTCCTAGTAGTCCTCTTCACCCACATGTCAGTCCTAGTAGTCCTCTTCACCCACATGTCAGTCATAGTAGTCCTCTTCACCTAGATGTCAATCCAAGTAGTCATCTTCACCCACATATCAATCCTACTAGTCCTCTTCACCCACATGTCAACCTTAGTATTCCTCTTCACCCACATGTCAATCTTAGTAGTCCTCTTCACCCACATGTCAATCCTAGTAGTCCTCTTCACCCACATATCAATCCTAGTAGTCCTCTTCACCCACATGTCAATCCTAGTAGTCCTCTTCACCCAAATGTCAATTTTAGTAGTCCTCTTCACCCACATGTCAACCTTAGTATTCCTCTTCACCCACATGTCAATCCTAGTAGTCCTCTTCACCCACATGTCAGTCCTACCGAGGAGAAAACTTAAGTGGCCCCAAACCTACTTTGTCAATGCCGATGAAAAGCAGACCTCAACCCCAGGTCTTTGCAGGTGATCAATGCGGCCCTGACCCTGGCCGCCCGACCCCAGAGCAAAGTGGCCCAGGACAACATGGACGTCTTCAAGGACCAGTGGGAGAAGCAAGTGCGCATCTTGACTGAGGCCGTGGACGACATCACGTCGGTGGATGACTTCCTGTCCGTCTCAGGTATGAGAATGTGATATACTTTTGTACAAGATTGCTGGTATACTTCTGTTGCCTTATCATCACTCCCCAAGAAGTAGGTTCTGTCCCGTAAAAGTCCCTTTTCTTATCAGCAGGTGCATCTCTCTCTTAAGGGGGCGGGGCTTCCTTCTCACTATAAAAGTTAACTCCTTTTGTCTTACTTTTAAACCTCTCTTGGAGGTGCTATACTTACTTTGTAAGGGCTGGTCTCCTAAAGCTTTAGTAAAAAAAAAACCTTGGTATTTTATAATTCTGTCTCTAGGATCTTTTTTACTCGACATACACTATTGGTCACCTGCCTTGACTCACATATGAACTTGAAGTGCCATCCCATTCCTAACCCATAGGGTTCAATATGACCTTTTGCAGCTATTACAGCTTCAATTCTTCTGGGAAGATTGTCCACAAAGTTGCGGAGTGTGTTCATAGCAATTTTCCACCATTCTTCCAAAAGCTCATTGTTGAGGTCACACAATAATGTTGGTGGAGAAAGCCTGGCTCTCACTCTGTTCTAATTCATCCTAAAAAGTGTTCTATTGGGTTCAGGTCAGGACTCTGTGCAGGCTAGTCAAGTTCATCCACACCAGACTCTGTCATCCATGTCTTTATGAACCTTGCTTGTTGGAAGAGGAAGGGGCCCTCTCCAAACTGTTCCCACAAGGTTGGGAGCATGGAATTGTCCAAAATGGTTTGATTTCCTGGAGCATTCAAAGTTCCTTTCAAGGGTCCAGGCCCAGCTCCTGAAAAACAACCCCACACCATAATCCCTCCTCCACAGAATGTCACATTCGGCACAATGCAGCCCAAAATGTAGCGTTCTCCTGGCAACCTCCAAACCCAGACTAGTCCATCAGATTGACGTTTTCCGTTATAATTCAACCCAAAGGTGTTCTATTGAGTTCAGGTCAGGACTCTGTGCAGGCCAGTCAAGTAGCGATGTGTGCTTTATTTTCCTTCTAAATGAACGCAGACTCAGCCGGCTGCAGCACATGCTTGCTGATATCGTGCAAGTAACGTCTCGTAGGTAATACAGCGTACAACATCAGGTAATTACGGGATCGTACATTGGTCATAATTAAAGTTCTCCTGTGACCAGGGACGTATAGCATGACTTTATAAACAATGAAAAAATTGTTTGTGACAGTTAAAAATATCGATGTAAACGATCCACTCGTTTGTTTACATTCAGGGGTGCTAGCTTGCTGTTAGCGGTAAGTTATTGTATCCTCCTACTGTGCGTAGTGAAGCATGTTAAGCTATTCCTTGTCCTATTCCTTGCAATAAACTTACTTTATTTGTCAGCATGGAGGCGAGGATTAGTGTTTTGGAAGTAGCTTCAACTCTTCTTGAAAGGCTGTCCACAAGGTTGCAGAGTGTGTTTATAGGAATTTTCCCACCATTCTTCCAAAACCACATTGGTGAAGTCACACACTGATGTTGGTGGAGAAGGCCTGGCTCTCAGTTTCCGTTCTAATTCATCCCAAAGGTGTTCTATTGGGTTCATGTTAGGACTCTGTGCAGGCCAGTCAAGCAGCGATCTGTGCTTTATTTTCCTTCTAATTGAACGCATGCTTGCTGATAGTAACGTCTTGTAGGTAATATAGCGTACAACACCAAGTAGTTACGGGATCATACATTGGTCATAATTAAAAGTTCTCCTGTGTACAGGGACGTATAGCATGACTTTATAAACAATGACAAAATATTTTATGACAGTTAAAAATATTGATGTAGTCATAGTAGTATCGACTATACACTTGGTATCGTTACAGTCGCTATTTGTATGGATGCACCCATTTTTTTTACATCCAGGGGGGCTAGCTTCCTGTTAGCGGCGAGCTATTGTATCTTTCTACGGTGTGTAGTGAAGCAAGTTTAGCTATTCATCATCCTATTCCTTGCAATAAACTTACTTTATCTAATTCATGCCAAAGGTGTTCTATTGGGTACAGGTCAGGACTCTGTGCAGGCCAGTCAAGTAGCGATCTGTGCTTTATTTTCTTCTAAATGAACGCAGACTCAGCCGCCTGCAGCACATGCTTGCTGATATCGTGCAAGTAACGTTTCTTAGGTAATGTAGCGTACAACACCAACGATCTGTACATTGGACATAATTAAAGTTCTCCTGTGTCCAGGGACGTATACCATGACTTTATAAACGATGACAAAATATTTTATGACAGTTAAAAATGTTGATATAATCATAGTAGTATCGACCATACACTTGGTATTGTTACAGTCACTATTTGTATGGATTCACCCGTTTTTTTACATTCAGTGGTGCTAGCTTGCTTTTAGCGGTTAGCTATTCTATCCTCCTACGGTGTATAGTGAAGCATGTTTAGCTATTCCTCGTCGTATTGCTTGCAATAAACTTACTTTACCTAATTCATCCCAAAGGTGTTCTATCGGGTACAGGTCAGGACTCTGTGCAGGCCAGTCAAGTAGCGATATGTGCTTTATTTTCCTGCTAAATCAACGCAGACTCAGCCGGCTGCAGCACATGCTTGCTGATATCGTGCAAGTCACGTCTCGTAGGTAATGTAGCATACAACACCAAGTCATTACGGGATCGTACATTGGTCATAATTAAAGTTCTCCTGTGTCCAGGGACGTATAGCATAATTTTGTAAACCATTATAAAATATTTTGTGACCGTTAAAAATATCGATGTAATCATATTAGTATTGACGATACACTTGGTATCGTTATAGTCGCTGTTTGTATGGACCCACCCGTTTGTTTACATTCAGGGGTGCTAGCTTGCTGTTATCAGCTAGCTATTGTATCCTCCTACGGTGTGTAGTGAAGCAGGTTTAGCTATTCCTCGTCCTATTCCTTGCAATAAACGTACTTTATCTAATTCATCCCAAAGAGGTTCTATTTGGTTCAGGTCAGGACTCTGTGCAGGCCAGTCAAGTAGCTATCTGTGCTTTATTTTCCTTCTAAATCAACGCAGACTCAGACTTCTCCCTCTCCTGTCTCCACACTGTTTCTGCTTGTAAAAGCGTACAGAGCTTGTTACTGTTTTTAAACTTTATCATTCACCTAAACACACCAGCACCGCACTTCCTGATTATGCACCAATGACAGTTAGAGCCAGGGAAGATGCATTCACCTACCACCAGAATTATGAGCATCAATATTACAAACAGGGCTTCGTTTATGTTCTATATTCTGCATTGCCAGAATAATTAGGATCATTTATTTTTGTTGTGTGCACAGGACTTAAAAAATCAATACTTAATATCCGTTTTTTTTGTTTGTTTGTTTTTTTCTCCAAGAAAACCACATCCTGGAAGACGTAAACAAATGCGTTATCGCGCTACAAGAGGGCGACGTGGACACCCTGGACCGAACTGCCGGAGCCATCAGGGGCCGGGCGGCTCGCGTGGTGCACATCATCAATGCTGAGATGGAGAACTACGAACCCGGCGTCTACACCGAGCGGGTGTTGGAGTCCATCAAGCTTCTGTCTGAAACGGGTGAGTCCACCTTCATTTCCTGGTAATACCTGCTCACTTTTTTATTGCAACCTGATTGCATCTCCACTTCTTAGACGTCACTAGCTTATTCAGGGACCGAATGTCCCTTTGGGAAAGAGGACCCTATTGTATTTCTAAGGTTTTATTATTATTATACCGTTGCCTCTTTGAGCTGTTATTTGACCCCCTTTAACATGCTTCAAAACTCACCAAACTGGACACACGCACCAGGACTGGCTAAAATTGCGATCTAATCAAAAAACCTAACCCCAAAACTAAAAATTGCGCTCTAGCGCCCCTTAGGAAGAAAACACAGACACAACTGCCTCTAACTTCCAGTAGGAATGTCGTAACGACAGGAAACAAAAACCTCTATGTAGGTCTCACTTAGACCTACATTTCATACACTGACCTCCTTCAGCAAAAATCAACAGGAAGTTAGAAAAAACCCCTTCAAAACAAAAGTTTCCTAAAACAATGTAATTTTTGCCTCTTTGAACTGTAATTTGACCCACTTTAAATGCTTCAAAACTCACCAAACTGGACACACACACCAGGACTGGCGAAAATTGCAAACTAATAAAAAAACAAAAAAACCCAGATAGCTAATGTAGCTTAGCTATCAGCCTGCCTGCTCCTGGCTTTCTATGGGTGTGTAACATGTTTATAGCCTTGTCTTCCAGTGATAATGATACATAAGATATAAAGAAATGCAGTTTATTTGCAGTAATGGAGGTGATAAATGATAAATGATAAATGGGTTGTACTTGTATAGCGCTTTTCTACCTTCAAAGTACTCAAAGCGCTTTGACACTACTTCCACATTCACCCATTCACACACACATTCACACACTGATGGGGGGAGCTGCCATGCAAGGTGCTGACCAGCACCCATCAGGAGCAAGGGTGAAGTGTCTTGCTCAGGACACAACGGACCTGACGAGGTTGGTACTAGGTGGGGATTGAACCAGAGACCCTTGGGTTGCGCACGGCCACTCTACCACTGCGCCACGATTTAGCGGCATTAAAATGCATTAGTCAGCAATGGCCAATCATGTACTTTTCCACGAAAATCGATACCGATCGATGGCCGATTGATCGTCACATCGCTCATTGCAACATGAACTCTCTTGTTGTGTTCAAAGTTCAAATGATTGTCACCACACACACACACACACACACACACACGCACACACACACACACACACACACACACTAGGTGTGGCGAAATTATTCTCTGCATTTGACCCATCACCCTTGATCACCCCCTGGGAGGTGAGGGGAGCAGTGAGCAGCAGCGGTGGCCGAGCCCGGGAATCATTTTTGGTGATTTAACTCCCAATTCCAAGCCTTGATGCTGAGTGTCAAGCAGGGAGGTCATGGCTCCCATTTTCATAGTCTTTGGTTTGACTCGGCCGGGGTTTGAACTCACAACCTACCCATCTCAGGGCGGACACTCTAACCCAGTGGTTCTTAACATGGTTTCGATCGAACCCTAGGGGTTCTGTGAGTCCGCCTCAGGGGTTCGGCGGAGGTCAAAACCCACCCAACTCATCGTGTAAATACAAACTTCTCCCAATCGGCGTATTATGGATACGGCAACAGCTGACTGATTTGCAGGTGTGTCATTTGTTGTTAGTTTTGTTAGCACGGTTCATTTTGTGCACCAGTAAAAAAAACATGGTAACACTTAGGTATAGGTAACATATTCACCATTGATTAGTTACTTATTAGCATGCACATTATTAACATATTCTCTTAACTCGTCACTAAGTACTAATTAATGCCTTATTCAGTATTATTATAACTCTAACCCTGACCCTAACCAAAAAACTCTAAATTAAGTCTTTGTGTCAAAGTTATTTGATGTCGAACCCCAGGATGCAGAGAAGGAGGCAGGCATTGAATGGGAAAACATGGTTTTTATTTAAAATACTAGAACTAGAACAAACAAAGGGTACAAAGAAAAAGCGCACACATGGGCGGATATAACAAACTAAGGGTCTTTAGCATAGAAACTAGCAAGAAACAAAAAAGGACCTTCCGTGGAAGCTAGCGGGTAGCAAACAGGAAAAACTGGAAATGGCTAATGCTAACAGAAACAGCTTACTGCTACGACGACCAGGACAAAATGTAGCACGACAGGTAGTAGCTGTAACAAAACGAGACGACAAGAGCGACATGTGGCAACGACAATACAATGATCCAGCAACTGACACAAGACAAAGCAGGTACAAATAGGAGCGGGCTGATTGGCAACAGGTGTGGCCAGGTGCCAATCAGCCGCAGCTGAGGAGGAACACAGCGCCCAGGGAACAAGACAGGAAGCTGACAAAATAAGAGCACTAGACAGGAACTAAGGACAGGAAATAGTAAACACAGAGGAAACAGACAAATGCAGAGGAAAAAACGAAAACTTAGACAAAGTATCTGGGGAAAGCCTGACACTTTGTTACTTAAAATATGTTCCCCCTACTAAAGTGTTACCAAAAACATATAACTTGGTCTTGAATTTATTTTTCACTAAAGAAGGGTTCGGTGAATGCGAAAATGAAACTGGTGGGGTTGGGTACCTCCAACGAGGTTAAGAACCACTGTTCTACCCACTAGGCCACTGTTGAGCATTATGTAAATAAATGATCATGTGGTTCAGAGATTATTGTAGTTCATACAGTAAGTTACCTACGGTTACCTACAGTAGGAAGGGGATTCATATGGCCCCATTTGTTAGGGTTTACCCGACGCATGAAACGTGATGAATTTGGTTGTACTATAGCATGTTAGTCGCCAGATGGCAGTAGAGTGTTGATTTTTTTTTTTTTCAAATGTGTTTTGTGGCCATTCCGACTTGTAGCGGCACTTTCCATCATTTTCATCACAAGAACGTGGTAAGCTGGTAAAATCATGGCATGATAACTGAAAAATATTTTTTTCTTTGTCTCACTTTTCCCAAAAATAGAACAAGTACATTCTGAAAACATACACACTACGAATATTCCTCTTGGCAGAACACTTGACGTAAGTTGAAAACTCTGGAGGAAAAAAACTGGTGCATTTTCAAAAACACCACGAAGAACACAACAAACTTAGAATTTTTCTCTGTGTTTTTACAAAGCCAATAAACTTTAAGCACTTCCTGTTTAGCATTCTAACGTTGGCAGATTCTCAAAAATGTTCAGAAAAGCAACCGTTTTTCCGAATTCCACAAACCGCCGCATTGGTGAAATCTGCAAACTGCCACAACACATTAATTTATCATTGCTGAAATATTACAATTATAATGAACTAAACATTGCTTTATTACAAGCTAGCGTCATTATACAGGACTGCAGTTCCTGGAGGAGGTCAAGTAAAAAAAAAGAATAAATAAAAATGAGGCACTCCTAACTTGGAGAAGCCAAACCATCAGTTTTATATTCCTCCTTTCTGTCTCTGGGTGTGTGCTAAGTCAGGACAGCCCAACCAGACCGTAAAAGGAGATATTTGTGCGCAAGTGTCTGAAAAACAACTGCTTTAAGTCATAACTTCCATGTTGGCATTGAGCTAGTTATTTAGTCTCTTCTCAAGTATAGGGCTATCACTTTTGCATTCCGAAGTCCCAATTAGGCCCTCTTTCCTACAATAAGTGATCCAATCCACCTGCGAATGTCAAACCAAGGCACCTTATCTTCATAATGCCTTCTTAGATGATGTTATTTCTTTAGAGCCACACTTTATCCACACAGGTTTGCCTTTTACCTCCGTCCACATGTACTCTGAAAGCCTCTTTTCTTCTGTTTAGACATTATTGAGGAGGGGCGTTACTGAAAGTTGACATCTGCCTTGAATGCTGATGAATAATGAAGCTGCAGTGAGTTTGCGGCCTACAGTTGCATTGTGGGTAATGGAGTATTGGTGCGTGCAAAGCAGCAGCAGGCGGCTGTGGCCTGCGGGCCGGTTCTAATACTAATCAAATATCCATCCATCCATCCATTTTCTACCGCTTATTCCCTTTTGCGGTCGCGGGGGGGCGCTGGCGCCTATCTCAGCTACAATCGGGCGGAAGGCGGGGTACACCCTGGACAAGTCGCCACCTAATCAAATATCATTCCTAGATAATTCATTCACGGGCCAGATCTGACCCACGGGCCTTGACTTGACACCTAGGTCTTACAGCAATAGTCATTTTTAAAAATGAACATTGTTATAGTTTTGTTATACCAATGTTTGACTCCTCCTTGGTAGTTATTTTAAAGCAGGGATGTCAAACGTACGACCCGGGGGCCGAATCAGGCCCGCAAACAGGTTTTATCAGGTCCGCGGGATGAGTTTGCTAAGTATAAAAATGAACCTGAAATTTTTGAATGAAAGAAACTGTTGTTCTAAATGTGTCCACTAGATGTCGCAATAGCAATTCTATGTATCTTTGTAGATGCTGCAACATATGTACAAAATAAACCACGTTAGTGCATCAGTCGAGGAAAATGATCAAACTACATAAATAACATCCTATAATTTCATTTTGATATATTTTTTTTAAATCTTAACAGTGCTATGGTTGGAGGGAGGTAGTTGTGACAGCACAGAGCTACAAGGGGGCAATATACTCTACGTATTTATTATATGTATATATATATATATATATATATATATATATATATATATATATATATATATATATATATAAACAATATAATAAATAATAAACAGTATAATTGTGAATGTGAGTGCGAATGTTGTCTATCTATCTGTGTTGGCCCTGTGATGAGGTAACGACTTGTCCAGGGTGTACGCGGCCTTCCGCCCGAATGCAGCTGAAATAGGCACCAGCGCCCCTCGCGACCCCAAAGGGAATAAGTGGTAGAAAATGGATGGATGGATAATTGTGAATGGGAGTGTGAATGTTGTCTGTCTATCTGTGTTGGCCCTGTGATGAGGTGGCGACTTGTCCAGGGTGTACTTGGACTTCCGCTCGAATGCAGCAGAGATGTGCTCCAGCACCCCCCACCACCCCAAAAGGGACAAGCAGTAGAAAATGGATGGATTGAATGGATAATTAAATTAAACATCAACGGAATACTGTGTGCGAACTAGATCCAAAAGGGGTGTATGGTGGAAGACTATCTATCCATCCATCCATTTCCACCGCTTATTCCTTTTGGGGTGGCGGGGGGCGCTGGTGCCTATCTCAGCTACAATGGGGCGTAAGGCAGTGTACACCCTGGACAAGTTGCCAACTCATCGCAGGTGTAAGACTATGTGTATGAATAATTAGCTGTTGAGTATTACCATGATTGTTGGATGAGGACTGCGATGAGGTAGCGACTTGTCCAGGGTGTACACCGCCTTCCGCCCGATTGTAGCTGAGGTAGGCACCAGCGCCCCCCGCGACCCCAAAGGGAATAAGCTGTAGAAAATGGATGGATGGATGGATGTTGAATGAGGAAGCAGAAAAATCCAAAGGGTCTAGGCGAAAGGGGTTTGTGATTCAAGCAAGGTCTGTGGGGCAGAGAGGCGTCACAGTCTGTGTCCAGAGCGGGGGTCAACAGAAGGTTATATTCCGGCGAGGGATGGCAGGTTGTACAGGCTTAAGAGGGAAGGTCTGATAATCAACACCAGGTGCGCAGATTGCTGATCACCTGCAGCCTTGCCGGCATGTGGGCGTGATGCGGCCAGCGCGTGCAGGGGCGTGTCTAGGCACGAAAGGCGAGTTCAAGACAGATTGAAAATGAACACCAAAGAGTTAATTGATGAACATTATTAAATAATGTATTCAGAAAATATAAATAATGAGTAAATTATTAACCGCAACATGTTAGTGTAAAGAAAACCCGACAACATTATGATTTGTACATTTTTAGAATGCGCTCGTTCTGTTTTTAAACAAAGAAAACAATCCGAAGCTGTCTTTATTTTGAAGTTACCGTGCCATGGTTTTTACCGGTCTGGCCCACTTGGGAGGAGATTTTTCCTCCATTTGGCTTTTGTATCTAAAATGAGTCTGATAGTCCTTGTTTTCAAGTGTTTTCTCCAAGAGATCTGCACAGTTGTTGAAGGTGTGGTCACGCAGCCTCACTTGGGAGTCAAGGAGCTCCAGGGACCAGATGGCGTTAGACTTTGGAGAGGCCATGGCGCAGCGCCGCCGCTGATTAGATCCAGGACTTTGATGCAAAGCCGTTGGCATGTGGAGTGATACGTCACTGTGCTTTCATCAGCTTCCCGCTCAATTACAAAACACACCTGTCTGCTTGTCCGACACTTTCAATCGGTTCCTTGGCTGTCATACAAACCCCGGCACCACCTGTTCAGTCCTCTGCTCACCATTTATCGTCTGGGATGGCTTTATTTGGTTTGTTTTACTCTTCAATGCTAATGTGCGTGTGTCATGGCAGATTGCAGGAAACCTTTTTAGTTCAACACAGCAACAGGCGGGACACAAAAAGATGGCACTGGATGTGTTTTGCTCTTAAATTAAAAAGAGCATAGTTTTTTCCATATATTAGCCGCGCCTGACTATAAAGATAGTATGAGTTATTTACACAAATATTTTCGAAATATTGATTTACATAACTTCATTGTTTCCAAACAGTGTCTGAAACACGGCAGTAAAACGGCCGATCAAACAAAACAGAAGCCAGCGAGCTGCGAAAAGTAGCTCTCCACTCAGCTAAACAGGCTCAATAACTCTAAGACGGTATAGCTCGGTTGGTAGAGCGGCTTTGCCAGCAACTTAAGGGTTGCAGGTTCGATCCCCCGATTCCGCCATCCTAGTCACTGCTGTTGTGTCCTTGGGCAAGACACTTTACCCACCTACTCCCAGTGCCACCCACACTTGTTTGAATGTAAAAATTAGATATGGGGTTTCACTATGTAAAGTGCTTTGAGTCACTAGAGAAAAAGCGCTACATAAATATAATTCACTTCAACCCCACAATGACGTTTTTGGTGAATTTACTGAGGAATTTGTAAAACTGAAACAATACAAAAATAATGCCATCCTGAGTTAATAATGCTGACACAGACACTTGTAAAAGTGTTAGCATATTAGCTAATGCTAACGACGCTAGCTAAAGTAAAGTTAAAGTTAAAAAAACAATGATAGTCACACACACACACACACACACACACACACACACACTAAGTGTGGTGAAATGTGTCGTCTGCATTTGACCCATCCCCTTGATCACCCCCTGGGAGGTGAGGGGAGCAGTGAGCAGCAGCAGTGGCCACGCCCGGGAATCATTTTTGGTGATTAAACCCCCAATTCCAACCTTTGATGCTGAGTGCCAAGCAGGGAGGTAACGGCTCACATTTTTATAGTCTTTGGTATGACTCGGCCGGGATTTGAACTCACAACCTACCCATCTCAGGGCGGACACTCTAACCACTAGGCAACCAAGTAGCTTGATTACGTAACAATAGCAGGTGCAAATATGCAATAAAACACTCCTACAGACATCGCACATGACGATTTAGTAAGTAAGAATTTTTGTAGTTATATTGTAAAGCTTACAAACGTTGCTTGAAGTGAATTATATTTATTTAGCGCTTTTTCTCTAGTGACTCAAAGCGCTTTACATAGTGAAACCCAATATCTAAGTTACATTTAAACCAGTGTGGGTGGCACTGGGAGCAGGCGGGTAAAGCGTCTTGCCCAAGGACACAACGGCAGGGACTAGAATGGCAGAAGCGGGGATCGAACCTGGAACCCTCAAGTTGCTGGCACGGTCACTCTACCAACCGAGCTACACAGCCCCTTACCCCTTAGAATCCATGCCAGTAGAAACGCAATGAACGGCTGGATGACGGAAGAGCACTGCTACCTCCGGTCAAACAGCTCGTCCAAAAAGTTGGCGCCATTGCATGAACAATAACACACCTTTCAATGTATTTGATTGTTTGTTTGTTTTTTGCATTTTTGCCACCAGGGAAAAAAAATCCCTAAATTTGCTGATCCTTTTTACAAGCCGCAGGGTTCAAAGCGTTGGGGGGAACAGTAGCAGCTCATAGTTTGGATTCATGAAGCCCCTTTTTAGATACTGTACACCACTTATGCTTGGACAGTTCTACATCTTGAAACCAATATTGTAAGTTTGAAGCCGACATTTGTAACTGGCATACAGGAGTTAAGTTAGCAGCTGGCAAACGTCCAAACTAATAAAGAAGAAAGCAAAGTTCCAGAAATAAATTGAGAGATATTCTGACGTCAGGCGTTTGTTGTCCAAAATGTACTCAATATATAAAGGGGGCCTGTAGTCTCATCCTTCACTTTAAAGCGGGAGTGAAGAAGTGAAGAATGAACGACAGACCCATCAGACCTGATCAGTCCCAAAGAGAAAGAGATGATACAGTATTATATGCTCACAGATGTTTGAGCACTCTGCAGCCAGGATTCTCATAGGAATGAGGCAAAAATACAACCATACCTACCGTATAAGGATTGTCTACTTATTTGTCGAAGACCTCCTCAATCCCACCAACATGTCTTCCTATGAGGAAGCAGTGCCTGGGGATTCTGTGGTGGACTCTCCTATTTCTGGGACTGAGGTTGCTGAGGTAGTTTAAAAGCTCATCGGTGGCAAGGCCCCGGTAGTGGATGAGGTCCGCCCGGAGTTCCTTAAGGCTGGTTCCTCTCTTTAAGAAGGAACCAGCCTATTCAAGTGTACTGGAGAGGAGGCTAAGCCGGATAGTCCAACCTTGGATTCAGGAGGAACAGTGTGGTTTTCGTCCTGGTCGTGGAACTGTGGACCAGCTCTATACTCTGGGCAGGGTTCTTGAGGGTGCATGGGAGTTTGCCCAACCAGTTTACATGTTCTTTGTTGCCTAGGAGAAGGCATTCAACTGTTTCCCTCGGGAAGTCCTGTGGGGAATGCTCAGAGGGTATGGGACTGTCTGATTGTGGCGGTCTGCTCCCTGTATGATCAGTGTCAGACCTTGGTCCGCATTGCCGGCAGTAAGTCGGACGCGTTTCCAGTGAGGGTTGGACTCCGCCAAGGCTGTCCTTTGTCACCCATTCTGTTCATAACTTTTATGGACAGAATTTCTAGGCGCAGCCAAGGCGTTGAGGGGTTCCGATTTGGTGACCGCAGGATTAGGTCTCTGCTTTTTGCAGATGATGTGGTCCTGATGGCTTCATCTGGCCAGGATCTTCAGCTCGCATTGGATCGGTTCGCAGCCGAATGTGAAGCGACTGGGATGAGAATCAGCACCTCCAAGTCCGAGTCCATGGTTCTCGCCCGGAAAAGGGTGGAGTGCCATCTCCAAGTTGGGGAGGAGACCCTTCCCCAAGTGGAGGAGTTCAAGTACCTCGGAGTCTTGTTCACGAGTGAGGGAAGAGAGGGTGGTGAGATAGACAGGCGGATCGGTGTGGCGTCTTCAGTAATGCGGACGTAGTATCGATCCGTTGTGGTAAAGAAGGAGCTGAGCCGGAAGGCAAAGCTCTCAATTTACCGGTCGATCTATGTTCCCATCCTCACCGATGGTCATGAGTTTTGGGTTATGACCGAAAGGAAAAGATCACGGGTACAAGCGGCCAAAATGAGTTTCCTCCACCGAGCGGCGGGGCTCTCCCTTAGAGATAGGGTGAGAAGCCCTGCCATCCGGGAGGAGCCAAAGTAAAGCCGCTGCTCCTCCACATGGAGAGGAGCCAGATAAGGTGGTTCAGGCATCTGGTCAGGATGCCACCCGAACACCTCCATAGGGAGGTGTTTAGGGCACATCCGACCGGTAGGAGACCACGGGGAAGACCCAGGACACGTTGGGAAGACTATGTCTCCCGGCTGGCCTGGGAACGCCTCGGGATCCCCCGGGAAGAGCTGGATCAAGTGGCCAGGGAGAGGGAAGTCTGGCCTTACCTGCTTAGGCTGCTGCCCCCGTGACCCGACCTCGGATAAGCGGAAGAAGATGGATACACAATATACAATTCATACTAATAGTTACAGTACATTAACATTGACAAAGGTCACGAGAGGAGAGAACGGAGCAGACACATGTTGTGTGAAATAAGTCCGACCATCACCCAGAGGGGAAAAAGCGGTGGTGAAGGCGTGGGGTGGGGGTGGGGTGTGTGTGCGTTTAGGCCCAATTGTCTTGGGTGCAATGATGTAATGTTTTTTAGACTGAGGCCGATCTGCAAAAGTTCGACTCCAAGTGTCGTTGAGGAGGGAGGGAGGTCAAAAGCGTCTATCACTGAGGTGTCTTCAGGGGTGTTTTCAGAACAGCCTGGTCCTGTTTCCACAGCATCAAGGCCGTTCGAGGGAGTCTAATCGTAGATTAGGATTAGGATTATGTCTGTTCTATTCGTCCATTCTGGGTGCTCTCGAATTTGCGTCGAGAGTCCAGCTGATCATACCCATGCCTGATGTTTAGATTTGAGGACAGCGCAAAGAAAGAGGCTCAAAAATGTTCAGACAAGACAAAATCAAGCTGGGAAAAGAGGGAGCGGAAAAAAATGTGACTGCCCTCACCAGAGGCAAGACAGAAAACCTTGGTAATACATGGTACGAGCGAGCACAAAATAAGTGAATGAAGTTCTCAAATAGAAGAATTTGTAAACAGAGGTTCCGCTGCATGTTATGAATGTGACCGTGAAACACGTCTGATGACTAATATCTGGACCAGCAGGAAGTGTGTTCAAGCAGATTCAAATCCTCATGGGTCCATTTGGGTGGAATTTGACAAATGCAGCGTTCAAAGTTGCGTCAAAAGAAAACAAACAATAGATTTAGCAATTAGCGGTATATGTGATTCAAATCAAACCTTGACGCCTTTTAAAATCAAGACAGGCCTTTGTTTTCTTTGCTTTCTGATCTTCCACCCCCCACCCCTCCTTTTGCCCACTTTTGCTGGAATCACCTAGTTGCTGTCGCCATTGTCTGCCTCGCCTCGCCGCGTCCTTCTGCCGACATAATTGCAACACAATGGTCCCTCCTTACCGCCAGCTGATGAATGGCGAGCATCTTCCTGCGAGTCACGTCTCCATCAGTCTGCGATGACACCCCCTCACCCGCGCTCATGTTATCAGATTCAACTCACCTTCTTTGATTGGGACGGTCAACTGATA